>NC_056739.1:529478819-529616319 GCF_019279795.1 Protopterus annectens | reverse complement strand
TTGCACCTGTTAAGAATGTCTGCACATGCAAATCGTGTCATCATAGCCACTCTCCCTGTGTCACCTTTACAAAGCTGTAAATCTCCACCCCTACTTCGTGTCAAACTCCCGAGCCCCTAAACATCTTTGTAGAGGTCTGTGTATTACATTCAAGTGTATACATGCAAAAGTCGAACCCTACCTCTGTTTATCTTGATAACCACTTGGTGTACAGCACTGTACATATAGTACTTGTGGCCTCTACTTCCTTCCTAGCCCTCGCTAATACCAAATTATAGTGTTTTGACAAACCATGAAGTATGTGTCACATCTAAACCACTCAACCTAGACACTACTGGCCTATAACTATGGTCTCCACTCTTCATAGGTGAAGTCCATAGCAAAGGTTGAGAAAGTTCAGACATGCCGAGAATGATTTTCCTGCTACAGGCACCACAAACCCATGGACAGCACCTGATAGAAAGAGAAGGTACCTGTCAATCTCTATGGGACTGCATGTGGGACACAGTTTTTTCCAGTCAGTAATGTCATGTTTGTGAGGAACCACCCAACACAGACTTATTGGAAGCATATTGACAACATGATGGAGTCTCTGAAGGCATGCAACATAGCAGCTGACAGGAGTACATCTAGTATCCTTACATGGAGAACATGAAGGTATGGCTATGATACTATGTGGAGTGGACACGGGTTATGAGAGTGTTCAAAGTGCACAGATCAAACAGTAAGACCAGCTAGGTCAGTAGCTATAACACATATGCTACATATAACACCTTTGTATATATGAACTTTAGGGAACAGATGCTGACCATAGACATAGGCAGTGGATGTATTGGAACTAAGCAAGTCTCACATGCAGACAAGCCAGGTTAGTAGATATAACACATATGCTATATTGTTTAGCAAAGACTATTTCTAGGGTGTGTGCACATGTTCCAGTTACGTTCTACAGTTGCTCAAAAACAAGGAAACAGTGACATAGATATATGTGTATTGTTTGTATGTGTATACTTGCCATTTACATGCACATTACAGGGCATCACATATTGCAGGGGCAGTTGTCATCATGCTGTGTATCAGAGTAGGGCAATGCTAGGGTGACAAGTGTAAATGCTGGACCAGGATGACATGCTGATGTCTGCATTTGCACTGGATATGATGATGATTCTGACATACAGATTGAGCCACAGTACTAGGGCACTTTGACATTGTCTTCCTCCTTTTTTGGTGGTCCTACACCCATTGTCCAGGATAGGACTGTTGCCAACACCTGCTCTACAGGATGCACAGCATAGGGGCTCACCTTCCCTCTCAAAGTGGGCCCTCTGTGACTAAGATCACTGATACTACACTTCTTGGGGCTACAGATGTGTTCCAGTGTGCTGCATCAGATGTTTGTGTGCTTGTGTTTATCCACCATCTGTCAGTGGTTCCCTGTAAGATTCAATGTTACATCCAATCCCAAATATGCAGGCAGTTCATGACATACACCATCAGATGTGCACAGCTGTAATTCATGCACAGTTTGGTGCTACACTTGCTGATTTAGAGATGACTGATGTGATGTAAGGCCAACATAAGAATGTGAAGCAGCAGTATCAATGCTTCCAGGAGGCAATGGAATCCAGAAATTATGTCTTGATAGGTTTCATGAGGACTATGTTGGCCCACATTACTGTCACGTTCACCTCTGTGTGGAGGATAGCAAGTGCCACCACAGTGTAATATCTATGAGTGGTGTAATAGCTAGGAGTGTGATCATACATGAGCTGGATGCCTTGAGAGGGTATCAAAAGGAACACAGTTTGCCATTGTATTTGTAGGTTTAACAAAATTATCTACCCATGAAGGGGGAGCCCAGATGAAGAGGTACTCAGGTGGGCCACCTCATCAGGAAACCATCTTCAAGTCACGATCCACAGTATTACTACATTAGTATCTCAGGAATGCTGTTGTCTTCCTCTACATGTCCACTACAGTGACTGCTGTGTATGGACACAAAGTAGCTCATCCAACAGGTTCAAAGAAAAACCTGTGACACTGATGTCATCACTCCAAATGACCCATGCCTCCACGTCTAGTGACTGTTATCTTCCTATCCCAAGGTTGAGTAAACAGTCATACAGACTTGTATATCTAGTGATCTTCACAAATGTAATAGCTCTGACTTGTACCACCATCCCTCATCTGTGCTGTAAGGGAAAATGCCTCATGTACAGTGACACTCAACAATGACCCATCCATGATAGTCTTTAACTAGCACTGCATGCATTATATTTGTTCTGTGTTACACTGCATTAGTTACTATTCATATCATGTCACATAGAGTTGAACTAGATGTTGGCACTTTGTCTGCATTCTGATTTACTTTGCACAGTGCTATGGGGAAGTCACAAGCTGGTGTCTGTTGGCAGCCCTGTTATTGCCTCTGATATATGTAGTGCAGGAGACTGCAGCAAGATTTGCTGTTGGAGGCATGGAGGTTGTTCAGGAATGATAGGCTCTGGAAGGGTCATCCTATAGTGCCCCAATACCCAGATATGTCTAGCAGTAGACACCTGCTTTAACAGGCCATACACTCACTCCTTTATGTTAGTATTTGGCCATACTCTGTAGATTCAATAGGGGCATCATCATACAGAGCTCTAGAGGGTATTATGTATAATCTGCAATGCAGGAGGAAAAAACATGGAGGGTGTGAGACATTCATGCATACTCTATGGCTGTAGACATTTGGTATACCAGTTTGTCTGTCCTTACCTACTAGTTGGCCATGTGAAATGCCTTTATGCAGGAAGCAGTAATACATATATGACTTGCATGTTGTATACAGAACCTTTGGCACTGCAGGGGTTCTGAAATGACACATTGGTTTTGATCCCCGATGCATTGCACATTACCTTGCATTTGATGAAATAGTAGCACTTCCTGTTGATGTATTGGTATCCTTCAACACAAGATGGAGTCATTGCCACATGTGGCAAAGTATGCTCACAGCACTTTGGAAAGGTGGGCAGTGTCACAAAAAACATGCGTGATGCTAGCCATCTCCCATGTTATGTTGATGTACTCATTTGCATGTGTGAGCAATTTATCAAGGAAAGTCTTTAATATTTTGCAGGCCAATGTCTGTGATATTCTCACTAAGTGCCCTGCTTGTCTCTGTAATATCGTTGCAGCTAAAGTAGTAAGGGCTACACATGCATTGGTATCCACATATATAGGAAGACCATGCATCCCTTCAGGTCCAGTTTTTGGGTCATATAGCTTAACCAACACAGATATAATGTCTTGGCCTTGGACCTGCTGGTCCATCAACTGATGAACTTATCCTGTGTTGGTACTGTTTTTGCTTGTGCAGCCTGCCACAAGGTTGCACTCCCAGGTAGTCACTAAAGGCAGTTATATATATGAATTGCTATTACACTACAGGTGTTACAGCTCTAAGAATTTATGCCAAATGAAGCTGTGACCATTTCTTTTTTGCCTTGAAGCTTGACATCTATGAATCAAGATCTGCTTTCAGAGATCCTCATTTGCATCTCATTATGCATTCTTTAGACACCTTTCCTTCTTTTGTGTGTCCATATGCACTCACTTGCGTACCCCTCTTTTTATACCTTTTAGCTTGCTGTCCTATGTAACACTACCATGTTATAAGAATTGCTATAACATTGTGTATTGTCACTTTCAGTGCCGCTCTATTCTGCATAATATACAAACTGACTGCAAACACTGGCCCTAGTAAGTCAAACAGTTATGTTATTTTAGAACAACACTGTTATGTCTGGTAATTTGTCATTATGCTTTCAGTTACGGAATTAATGTGCAATAACTTGCACAAGAACTAAAAAGGTAATAAGAGATCACCACTGCAATCTTCTAAAAATTTTAATTGAAGAGTGATTCAGTGATTCCAGAAGATCATAGCATTGTAGAAAATCTGTTCACTATAAGCACACAATTATTTTATTTTATCTTATCTTTCAGCCTGACAGGCTGTTACCCCTCTTACAATGATTACGTATACGCTGGACACAGGTGGGTCACATGTAATAGTCCTGCATATTCCATGGATTCTGTTTCTGATGCACATATACAATATCCTCTACTCCCATACATGACACCACATTCTACTTGCTTGTTTCTTTTCTGATGTCTCTATTCTATTTTGCTATTTTTAGCTATGCACTGTATAGCTGTAAGAGTGCCACGTTATATAGAATCTGTTGGTCAAAGTTCCTTTTCTGCCTGCTGCAGTGTTCAAGTCTTCTGCATGTGGTTTCCCTGTAATACTGTTTTGTCATATCACAATGTGTGTTTCTGTCTTTAGTATCAGCTCTGTTCAGTCTTTGTTCTGTCAGTGCATTTCTCTTATTTTGTTATTTGCAGTAGCACATCCCAAGAACTTGTGTTGTCAGACATGTGCACTGTTGTACTTTAAATTTGCTGTTGTCATGGTGCCTATGCACTACCCACGTGAAGTGTGTTTGCAAAGCTGCCACAGACTAATTTCTATATGTTACTGCTGTGTTTAGGCATCTAGGATTGCATAACCATCAACATTTCCTTATCTTTGTACCTGCATGTCTGCCTGACTGCTATGTGTTAGACATGCTGCTGTTAACCTAGGCTATCAGCCTGTCTTATGGTGATCGATTTCAGACATATGGGTTAAGAAGGCAATATTCAGAGATAGAACTTGTTGGTCATATGTTCCAAAATCTTAATCTTAGGTTCTTCTATACACTCAAGTAGCTTTGACAATATAGCTACTGTGTTAACAGAGGTACAACTTGTTGTAAACAAAATGGAATATTAATAATCATACTGTAAACAACTCATGCTAAAAATTTATTTTGGCTTTGATAAAAATGATTGAAACATATTTGAAAGTTACTAGTCATATGAGTTTCTTTTAATAAAATGGTTTTATTATAGGTTCATAGGTTCATACTAGGCTATCTGCCCTAGGGCATTTATAATCCTAGCCAGAGTATGTTTGGCTTTCGCCACCCATTTTAAATTAATTTTGCTATGCCCTTTTTCGAGGTTAGTATACTGTGCCTCTGTCTAACAGTGACACAGAAGTGATACCCGGGGTAAACCTACGATCTCCCATCCACTCATCAAGATTCCTCTTGAAAAGAGTCAATGAGGGACTCTGCCTAACCTGGACAGGGATTTTATTCCAGAGTGAAGGGAGCCTCTGGGTTATGAATCTGTCCCTCCAGCATGTCCTATTTATTTCAGTGCTGAGGTTCAAGTCTCTCGAGCGTGTAGCTCGATGGGATTTGGATTTTTTGAGGTGCAGCATGTCCCTTAATTCCGGGTTGGACATGGCCTTATACGTCAGGCACAGATCACCTCTGAGCAGGCAGTATGCCACTGAGTAGAGCTGGAGTTTCTTTAACTGGGCAGCATATGGCATCTGTTTGAGCCCTTTGATCCTCTTGGTGAGGTACTTTTGGGGTCTTTCCAGTTGTTGCAGGTGTTTGGTAAGGTACATCCCAAAAGGGGCATTGTACTCAATTATGGGCCTGATGAGGGATGAGTAAAGAGGCACGATGACCTCCCCTAATCTAGATGTGAATCCCTTCATGATTAGGTGGGCTATATAAAATGTTTTTCTAAACACTTTGGCCACGTGGTTGTCAAATGAGAGATTGCTATCAACTTGGGTCCCCAGGTCCCTAATTACTTCTTCTGTACTTAATGGATTACCACCTATGTGGTAATTTGTGGGCACTTTGTTTTTGCCAAAGGGGATGACTATACACTTTTTGGCGTTTAGCTTGAGGCCATGGCTCTGGCACCAGTTGTCTGTTTCTACAAGGCCCTTTTGGAGGATGCTTGTGTCAGCTGGAGAGTCGATTATGGTGCCCAGTTTGCAGTCATCTGCGAACTTGGTCAGCCACAGTCCTTCCGTGTTGGCCTGTACCTCCGAGAAATATATACCAAACAAGACAGGTCCCAGGACTGAGCCTTGTGGGACGCCACTTGTAACTGGTTTGGAGTCTGACATGGCTCCAGCAATTCTAACCATGTGGGTTCTGTCCTTGAGCCAGTTTGCAACCCATCTAGTGACATAGGGGTTTATATTTAAGCTGGTGAGCTTATCTATAATGCCCGAGTGGGGTATTGTATCGAAGGCTTTTGCGAGGTCCAGATAGGCTGTGTGGACCACCTTCCCTTCACAATGGCCTTGGTGACTGTTTCAAAGAAGTCAACCAGGTTTAAGAGGCAGGATCTGCCCTTAACAAAGCCAAACTGGGTAGGATCCAGTGTCTGTAGGTCCCCAATATCTTTATTTATGAGGTCCATGATGATCCTTTCCATAGCTTTGCAGACCAAGCTAGTCAGGCTTATGGAGCGATAGTTTCCAGGGTCCGTTGAGGCACCACCTTTGTGGAGAGGGACCACTGTTGCTGTACGCCACTCTTTGGGTACATATCCTGTAGTAAGGCTGAGATTGAACAGTAGTTTTATGTTTGGGTTTAGCTCTTCTTGAGTTCATGTAGGACGCAGCCTGGGACACCGCCTGGTCCCATTGATGCTGTGTTTTTGCTTTGAGAGGGCGGCTCCTACCTGAGCATCTGAGATGTCAGGGGGCAGCACTCTGCTGGGATAGATATTTGCCCTTTTGGTGGGGAGGGGGGGAGAAGTTTGCGCTGAACCTGTCAGCTAGGATGTTGGCAATGTCTGTGGGATTAGTGTATTTTTTTGTCATTTTGGACTAATTCTGAGCATATCTGGGAATTCCCACCCAGGTTCCTAACATAACTAAAGAAAGCCTTGTGATTATCCTTAGTGTCCTGTGCAATTTTTCTCTCGAAGCTGGCCTTTGACGATTTTATGAGTGCCCTTAGTTTCTTGCTAATACTGATCAGAGATGCCTTCCCTTTTTGGGATTTTGCTCTATCATGTAGTAGCTTCCTCCTTCTATTGTATAGTTTGTTTATGGCTGGGGTCCACCAGACAGGTCGTCTGCCTTTGGAGGATTGGGTCTTGGTTTTATTTGGGATTGCATGATCCATGCAGTCCTGAAGGTGTTCATAGAATGCATTTATAAAGGATTCTGCGGTCTGGGCCGTATTTTCCACAGGCCCGGGGGCTTTGAAGGATTCCACCTCGATTATGTACTGCAATAACTTCTTTCACAGTTTCTGTGCGTCCACTTATATGATAGTCATGTAAAAACAAAATAGATCGTATAGATTCAGCAATGCTGAATGAAGCACTCTTCAGCAGAAATTGTGATGAGATAAGAGTTTCACTAGACTGTCTTCATGGAGATGCATACAGCTGTGAAGTTTTGTGCGTGTACTAAGTTAAATTGTTGTAAGGCATGATATACTATAGTGTCTAGCTTTCCTTACTTGAAGTTAGAATATTATAAATGCACATTACTCCTTTGCAATGACTGAAAAACTGGTCTTTGCCATGAAAATACATTTTTTTAAAATATCAATTTCATCTGGGCTAATGTGCTAGGGTAGTTGTCAATAATGAAAGCTGCTCTTAGACAATCAGTCAACTACTTTTCTTCTGCCCATTTTGTGATTAAAATAAATATCTTTTGAAAAACTACAAAATGCGAATATTACAATAACAGCTTCAGTATGATTAGCATTGCATTAGGTTACCCCTGTAATCACTGCATGTCTGCAAACTGAATCAAGAATAAAGCTAAACAATCACTATTTCCACTTGTTAGTAATTACATGTTCATTCTTGTATGTGTCACATGCTAATGTACCCAGACAATGGAAAAGTTCACATCAGAAGAATATGGGTAATCTATTTTAAAATTTAAATTCTGATTTTGTATGCCAGAATAATTGTTACAGCTTCTTCTACCATCAGTTTGACACAACATAAAATCCAAGTTTTCACTCACTTACTAAGTAAATAAATAAAAAAAAACATTTTTCATGAGAGAACTTTGATGTTTAACCTGTGTGATTTTTAAAAGCTATTTTAGAAATTGTCTCAGAAATACTGGCAGCTGAAGTGCTATCGTCTAAGAAATGAATCAGGTTAGAATGGCCATCATTATTTAAATGTTATTCAAGTTCAAATATGTCACCTGCAGAAGTACATACGTTTCTCCAGTATTTCTAGTTATGAAAAATGAGCACATTGATTGAAGATAAAGAGTCATTAGTAAAGGGATGGAAAGAAAGATAAGGGCAGAACAGAAAAATAGTACCTACTAATTGTACTCTGATGTACAACAAAGAATGAAATGAGGTGAAACTAACGACAGTGCAACTCTGAGGCAACTTTAAAGTACAGATTCTCTACTACTGTAATTAAATGGGCTGTCCTGAAATATAAACTAACTTAAATCCTTATGCTGTGCACAGTTCTGGGAGCTCATTTTTTAAATCCATAAATCTTGTCTTATGGGAAATGATCACTCGGAGCATTTTTCAGTGTTACAATTATTATTTGTTATGCTGCCTCACAGTAAGAGGTTCTCCAGTTCGATCCTCGGCTGGGGTGCCTTCTGTGTGGAGTCTGCATGTCCTCCCTGTGGTCACGTGGGTTTCCTCTGGGTGCTCTGGTTTCCTCCCACATCCCAAAGACATGCTGTAGGTGGACTGCACACTCTAAATTGACCCTAGGTGTGAGTGTATGCATGTGTGTGCCTTCTGTGGAAGGTCGGGTGCCGGGCTGGCAACTCGACACTGTTAAACTCCACTGCCAATCATGAGCAGACAGGTGATTTGCTGTGGCGACCCCTAACCGGGAAAAAGCCGAAAGAAGAAGAAGAAGAAGACATGTATGTGGGATAGTACATGAGCAGGAGGTGAATGCTACACTTTCTTCCTTTTCTCCATTTTTTCTGGCAGCTAGCACACAAAGCAAAGCTCTGAGCTGTTAAAAGCCATTTCTTGTAGTCTAAGGTACAGTGTTTAGTTCCATCTTCCTCCATTTGCCTGATGCTTGAGTCTGAGTAAGTCACTCAATCAGACAGTGCTCCCAGGTCACCCATGAAAATGAACTCTTCAGTCAAGTGGACTTTCATTAACAAATGAAAAAATAAAAAAATAAAATGAATTGTCTGGTGGGACAATTTCCAGCTACCATGTAGAATAAATGGAAAATGTCTAGTATACAAACATATTAAAGTAACATTACCAGCAAATATAGAAGAATAACTATTGAGTGCATTTCAGCACCAAAAGCTTTGTATGTGGTCACAACAGCAATGATAAGCTATTAGCTATGAAGTCTGAGCAGCTTAAGATGGTAGAAATAAAAAAGTCTTTGTAATACAAATAAGCAAACTAGATTGCATTCTTTGCCAGTCATTTTCTTTTATGCACATAATGCAGTACCTAATATAAATGATTTGCATAGTATAGCATTATATGTGCCACTGTGGACTGTATCTCAGGTATTGGATGGTGCGACAAAAACAAATGAGTGAACTTGCTGTGTCAGTGTGATATAAATGGCACATCAAGGAAACAAGAGGTGCAAAAGCTCTGTTCTTCCTGCTCATGATAAATTTGACCGCCCCCAGCCAAAGTTTTTTTTATTGTTTTAACTTTAATTTTAATCTTATTTTATTAATTTAACTGTGTAAGCCCACTGGACCATTATGTTCATTTTCAAGGCTGAGCAAGAAGCATCTTCAGGGGAAACCTACAGTTTGCTAACATCCACTTAAACTTTACTCGGAATTTTTAACAGGAAGGTTATTGTGAAACTCAGATCAAAGTCTTGAGGGTTATAATTGGCTAAGTCAACAATGAGTGCTATGTTAGAGTAGGAAAACAGTAGGAAGGTGACTTTTATTTTTTTTATCACTTAGTTAATAAAAAAAAATCCATACATCCATTCACAACCCATATTTCCCATTTTTGCTCATAGAGTTGGGGTGTCACATCAACAATGGCAATCATCTAGTGCCGATGTTCACACTGCTGGGTGGCTAACCCTGCTGCGGTTGTTCTTTCATAGTGCACATGTGCACACCCACATCTCTGACCAATTTATCGTGTCAAATCCACCTACTGCATGATCTGGAGAAAACCCTCACTATCACAAGGGGGACATGCAGACTCTGCACAGAAGGCACCCCAGCCAAGTATCAAATATGAGAATTTTTTGTTGTGAGGCAACAATGATACCTGTTCTGCCACTGTGCATTCACACAATCTATAGGATCATAGGAAGTTACTAGGCTAATGGCCCTAGGGCACTTACAATTCTGGCCAAGTTATACCCTTATTTCCATGATCAGCACCTATTGTACCTGTCTAAGAGGGACACAGGTGGAACCAGCCAATCATCCAGATTGCGTTCGAAGAGGGCCAATAAGTTGCTCTGTTTGACATGAAGTGGGAGACTGTTCCAAAGGTGTGGTAACCTCTAGGAGACAAATTTGTCCTTCCAGCAGGTTCTATTAATGCCACATACCGGGTTCAGGCCTTTAGAACAAGTAACCCATGTACCATTTGACTTGCCAATATCCAGCATTTCCAATAAAGCAGGGTCAGAGATTGCCTTATATGCAAGGCAGAGATTATATCTGAGTAGTCTGTATGAAACAGAATAAAGTGACAGCGATTTCAGATGATCTACATAGGACAGATGCTGAAGACCTTAATTTTCCTTGTGATGAAACTTTGTGGTCTTTCCAATTGCTGCAGGTGCTTGGAAAGATACATACAAAAAGGGGCATTGTACTCAATTATTGGCCTGATGAGGGAAGAGTGCAGGGAGGTTATAACTTCTTTTTTTCTTGAGGCAATGTCTTCTATATTTATATCTATGTGTGTGCATGTATATGTATATAAGGTTCTGGGCTGGGGGGTCAAAGAAAAATGTTTTTGTGTGTTTTACAACCTTGTAAGTGCCACTGTTTTGAGTTACAACCTCCAATGTTTATGGATTGAATTACCTGTATGCTAATTAAGCAACATGCAATTATTCATGGTAAATCCCACAAGCTTACTCTTCACAGTCACACATTAGGCAAATGGAGGTTGGGAGAATCAAACTCATGACTATAGGAAGTAGCTCATTAAGAGTGCACAGCCTAAATTTTTGCACTACATGCCAAATGAGTGGCATAATGTTAAAACATAGTTTCCTTAAAGATGAATTTGACTTCATCTCTATTGTTGAACATAAATGTACAGGTTTTGCATTCATGCAGTGATTCTTATTATTCATATTAAACATGCTGAAACAGTTCCAAAAATGCATAACTACCTGGCTGGTCTGGTCTGAATAATTACAGACTGCCACAACTAATCCTTCAGGAAATCCTCCCATTTACGTCGCATGGCAACATCTCTGCGGTGAACATACAAAAGCATCTGGTGATTAACAACCTTTATTTCACTGCTTTGTGTGGGTCTTGTTCTTAAATAACATCTATTGAAGCATAGTTCAAGCTTTTTCTGTGCATTACCACAGGTATTGGTAATTCATTATCTGTTCCAACTTAAAGTATGTTTATAAGTAACAGGATAACAAATTTTGCTAACATTGGTGACTGATCATTCTATTTTTCATGAGGATTTAGTCATGTTTGCGGAAACACTGAAATGCCAACATATGGAGGCATATGTGCGACAGGAGAAAGTGGCTACATTTAATTTTTCCTGTCTGCCTGAGTTTTACTTCAGAGAGCTCTTTTTAATGCTGTTTGGCAAACAAACAACATTTTTTAACCCGTTCAATTCATTTAGCATTCTGATTGCCATATATAGTTGATTTTAATGCCTGGATGAAATTCAGTTTTAGGAGGAGGTATGTCAACCTACAAACTATAACTGCATGCATTGGAAAATATCAAACACAGCAAAACTATGACTTTAGAGATGGGACAATTACAGTGCAGGTACAAAACAGTGAAGTACCAACAGCTCTTATAATCAGGTTTAGCAGCCAAAGGAATACATTAGCTCTTTAATGCAGTTTGTATAGAACTAACCTCTGTTACTGCATGAAGCACTGTACTAAATTACAAAAATGATCACAAAATTGGATTTGAGCAGAAAAAGTCTCATGTTCCCTGCTTGACAATGAAATTGCTTCACCCCTTTGTCTTCCCAGCGCTTCACTGGAGGTGATTACACTATACCAAGAATCGTAGGTGATACATTCCTGCAGGTTACTGCAGCTATGAACAAGCAGAACTAGCTATGAATAGCTGAATATAGTAAACTGTCTGACATGCTCATCTGTAGTGTGTCTACTGTCATCTCCTGTGACCAAATGTTGAGTGGCATGGGTGATGGAAAACTATAGAGGAGTGAAATGTGTAGCTCTCCTCTATGAGTAAGAAGAGATTGTAGGGCTTCCGCCTAAAGAAGAGACAGAAGGCATCACTGGCAGAAGAAGGATGTTTTACAATATGAAATACTTTTGGAAAGAAGGGAGAGGTTATGCACCCAAACCTGACAAACTGGCATGGAGAGTAAAAGAAAGAACTCTTCCTACCCAAGGTATAGTACTGTCCAGTCCCAGTTACTTAGCTCATGGTCTGAATGGAGAGATGATAAATAAACAAACAAAGGAGAGTAGTATTGCTGGAAATGAATTTACCCACAAGTCTCGGTGAGTGCCTTCACGAGGTGGACTTTGTTTTCACAAAATCTCACCAAGATGACACTGATATATAGAGTGTATCTTATATGACATATATCATGGACAGAAGAAGGTTAAAAAATATAACAGAAAGCTGGGTGCACAAGACCCAGGATAAAAAAAGTGCCCAATCCTGGTTAGCACACTGGTACCAGGACTGGAAAAAATGACAGTGTAGAATCTTCAAGAGATGGAAACATGCCTACAATGATGTTAGGTCATTTTCAGGGGAAGGATGGCCCCGCTGTTGTAGAAAGAAGTAGTAGTCCAGAAATATCACAACTGATAGGCCAACAAAAAGGGCCATAAAGATGATAAAGTGGACTATTGAGGATAAGAAAGAAATTATGTATTGTTAATATTACGCAAGAAGCCCAAATTTCCAGACATAAGATATACAAAAAGATTAAGATCAAAATTAGAGAATAGAAAAATACAGGTGCAAAAAATCCTGTCAGAAGTTTCAAATAAAAACATGTCTTCATTAATGCAACAGATTTATGAAAGGCAATATAGACCAAGAAACCTTGGGTCATTTGGAAAAAGAAGTGACTGAGGAAGTGTGAAAATATAAAGCACAAAATCTAGGGATTTTTCAAAGGTATAAAACAGAAATTTGGACATGGGAAAGAAACAGAGATCCGATATGGTGGAATATTTATGCAAAGCAGAAAGCCAGACTAATCATTACTAAAAAAGCGACTCCAAGATATTTAAAGAGAAATACAGGCAAAGGCATCCATATATGGAAAATTTCACAATACAAAAAGTAAGACCAGAAAGAGAGAACATATAACAGAAGAAGCAGAAGTTAAAAAATAGAAGCTGAAGTTATAGAACACCTGCAAAGTGAACAATTTAGTGTAGATAATCTAACACATTTTATCACAGTATGATGGAACAATGAGTCTCCCAAGTAAAGAGAAACAGGAGGAGCAGGAGATGTGAAGAAGAAATATGGACATGAGAAAGAAAAAGAGATTTAATATGGTGCAATATTTATGCAAAGGAGAAAACAAAACTAATCGGTACAAAAAGAGCATCACCAAAGATATTTGAGGAGAAATATAGGAAAGGCATCTGGATATGAACTATTTTACAATACAAAAAAATAAGAAAACAAAGAGGAAAAGTGGAAAAGAGGATTAGAAATGGAGAAGTTAAAGAAATAGAAACTGAGGTTATGGACTTCCTGTGAAGTGAAGGATTTAGTGCTGACAAACTAACTCTGATAATATCACTGCAGGATAGACAAATGGATCACCAAATTAGGGAGAAACCATTCGAGTGGGATCTGATCAGTTGCCATATGAAGATAATTTAGAACTTTCCATGGGAAACAGGTAAAAAAAGCTTAGGTGGAACTGCACAGCAAGAGAACGAATAGGAAACTCTGGTAATTCTGATTCAGTCAATGTTGTGAAGTGATAGGCCAGTGAGTTCCCATATTAAAGACTAATGGATGACACAGGTTGAAACTGAAGAGAATGTGGCACATGAAGATGTTTTGGAACTTTCTGTAGAATGGCTGCAGGAAATGGAGAACAAAGAATGTGCCCTCAGTTTAGAAGAAAATGATCTAAGAGAAAAGTTGCTTGATTTAATGGAGATGGACAGACGTATTAAAATCAATGAAAGAAATAGACTACGGAAAGTCAATAAAACCTCAAAAGTTAGAACTTTAATAAAACAAGTGAACACAATAATTAGGGTCTATGTCAGATAAATGAAAATACAGTCGGCAGGATTCACGAAGGCTTACACGGAGTTCAAGAGTAGTGTAAGCCTCCGTGTAAGCCTCCCGATCCAGGAACAGCCCAAACCTCCGTGTAAGAGACAGCTAACACGTCTCTTACACGGACTGGTCGTGGAAATGCTCAATACCTCATTTACAGCTCAAAGATATGCAAATGAGGTATTTGAACGATCCAAGAAGCCTAAACCAGTCCGTGTAACGGACGTGTTAGCTGCAGAAATGTACTCAGCTGACAACTGAGTACATTTCTGCAAAATTGACAACGGAGCTATGTCAGCTCCAAATAAAGGGTGCATATGTTTCATTTAGCATGCCAATGGCCAAATATGTGGCCATTGGCATTAAAAAGTGTTGCAAAAGCATTTTAAATAACGTTTTTTTTTTCGTGGGATTTCCATGTGTAACTGCAGCACACACCCGCAAAAACAGGGTGCATTGCCTAAAACTGAAAACCGAAGCTTATAAGCCCACAATTGAGGGTTCAATGTATTACATAGAATGACAATGCAGGGACTAGCAGACCAAAAACAATATGGCCTCCGTGTAGTGGTTGCCAAGGGGGGGAAGCTCCATGTAAGAAATGTAACTAAGCATTACTAGGCAATCCTATGTAAATGAGAGTTACAATACTGAATCACACTGCCACATAGGTAATGAGCACTTTCTGAGTAGTGTAAGAGTTATAGAAGGGGGAGGAACAGAGTAAGAGGTAGGTGACATCACGGGGGGGAATGATAGAAATAAATGTATCAGATTGGAGGGCAATGTAACGTGACAGATGACAGACAGACATCTGGGAGAGAGGTGTGTCCCAACAGAACACTAGGAAAGTCAAGAAATAGAGGGCGCACACTATCCCTACACTCAAACTTTCTTGATATACGTGCATCTTGCGCAGCGCGTGTAAGGTAGGTTCAACATGTGGGAGCATGTTGCAAACCGTTTACAATGGTTTGCATGGGCGTGCACGTGTGGAAGGCAATGTAAACATCAGGAAGCTTGTTGCCTGATGTATAAGGCTGCGTGCGCGCGTTTTACCTTGAATCAGCCCAGTTCAAACCATGTAAGGATGTGTGCACGCGTTTAAGTCACTGTGAGCGTGCTTATGCTGGTGTGCACATTGCTCCCCTTGAGGAAACAGAGAGGAAAAAGGAAACAACCAGATTACAGGGAAGCTGTCAGAGGATACTGCTGGAGTTAATTGGTGGAAACAATTGGAAGCAGGCAATTACACAGGCAGACTAGAAGCCCAACCCAGCACTTAAAACACTGCAAACAGCAGTGCAGGGTGTTTCTCACAAGAAATACTACAAGAAAGGAGTAAGCTATCAGAATTGAAAACTGAAAAAAGCTGAACTCAGAGCAGAAATGCTAGGGGCTTCCATAGCTGTCATAATCAGGCATAGGCGAATTGCTGAGGGTGGTGACAATGCAGATGCTGACAGACAACCCAGAGTGAGGAGAAGGAGGAGAGTATACAGGCCCAGGGTCACCTACCATGGGTTACATGAGCTGGAGACAGTAGAGCGCTACAGAGTGGACAGAGACCTTCTGCAGCAAATTGTTGAGCTGTGCAGGCCACGTCTCACACACAGAACCAACAGAGGGGAACCCATCCCAGTGGAAACCAAGGTATGTGTTGGCCTAAGAATACCTTCCAGAGACCAACTGGTGATATGATGGGGATATCACAGGCATCAGCCTCCAGGGTACTGCACCAGTTCCTGGATGCCATGTCAGCACATGTCGGTGATCATGTATATTTCCCCAATGCCCGTGAGGTATTGGCCAGCAATATGCGTCTCTTCCAGCAAATAGCGGGATACCCTGAGGTACTGGGTGCAATAGACTGCACGCACATATGCATCAAAGCACCAGCCGGTGAGTGGGGTAGAGCCTATATTAACCTCAAGGGATTCCCCTCCATCAACTGCCAGGTCGTGTGTGATGCCCAGGGCTTAATAATGAATGTGTGTGCTGGCTGCCCTGGGAGGTACCACGATTCCCACATCTGGCATCTGACGCAGCTGTACCAATCATTTGCCAGTGGGGACTTCCCACACGGACACCTAGTGGGGGATGCAGGTTATGCACTTCAGCCATGGCTGATGACACCCATCAGAAATGCACACACACCCGAACAGGAACGCCATAATGAGGCACACGCACAAACATGTAATGTCATAGAGCGTGTGTTTGGGCTGCTCAAGTCACGGTTCCAGTGTCTGGACATATCTGGTGGAGCCTTGCAGTACACACCAACTACATGTACCCAAATGATCATGATATGTGCTATGCTACATAATATGATCCTGCGGAAACAGCTGCAGCAGGACCAGCATAGGGCTGGGCCAAACATACCCCCACCATTGCCAAGGCCATCACAGGCAGAGGGTGACTCGGAGGAGGAACAACCTGACCTTGCCCCAGTAGGCAGAAGGAGGCGTGCCCAGTATGCCCTGGCCTTGGCAAAGAGGCAACGCATAGCACATACACTGGCTCAGTAGGAACACTGGGACTGATACCCCCTCCGACTCACTCATATAGTAACAGGGATGCCTAACATGATACAACCTGCTTCCAAACATATACAGGGAGTGTAGTATGTGCATCCGACAGAGGCAGCCCTGCAGCACCAACTGAGGCATCAATGCCATGTGTTAAGTAATGTAACACCATGTACCATATGCACACCTGAGGACCCTGACTAACATCCACCCTCACCAATCATAAACCACAAAAACACAAACCCACCTTCATAGGTACCACAAGGGATAGGAACCTAGATGTAATGCTACCCAATGCCAGAAGTATAAACAGCAAGATGCATGCAGTGTAAACGCACACAGTATAGAGAATGTAGATATCAGTGCTGTAATAGAAAACTGGGTCAAAGCCCACATCAGCCCCCTAACACTACCAGGTCACACCTCATACAGTGATGTACATGTGCAAAAACATGGAACAAGCTACAAAACGAGGGTGACTAGCAATAAATGTCATGGATAACCACACCCCCATGTTGGTACCACAACAAGAAGCAACATGGATTAGCCATGGTCAAATACCAATGGCTAAAACTGTCTACTACTATATAGCTTGCTGCAGACCACTGTCCTAATAGCAGGAACCGCACCAGGCCTATGTTCATAGGTTCATACTAGGCTATCTGCCCTAGGGCATTTATAAGCCTAGCCCAGAGTTTTGTGGCTTCCGCCACCCCTTTAGTTTGAAGGATAATATGCCCATTATTTTGCTGTGCCTCTGTCAAGCAGTGACACTGAGGTTATCCCTGGGGTATACTTGCGATCTCCCATCCATTGGTCAAGATTTCCCTTGAACAAAGCCAGCGAGGTGCTCTGCCCCACATGTACCGGGATGTTGTTCCACAGCATAGGGAGTCTCTGGGTGATGAATCTGTCCCTCCAGCATGTCCTATTAATAGCCGTGTTGAGGTTTAAGTCTCTTGCCCCTGTAGTTCTGATGGATTTAGAGGTTTTGAGGTGAAGCATGTTCATTAATTCCGGGTTGGACATGGCCTTGTATGTCAGGCACAGGTCACCTCTGAGCAGATGGTAAGCGACTGAATAGAGCTGGAGTTCCTTCATTCGGGCAGCATAAGACATATTTTTGAGACCCTTTATCCTTCTGGTGAGGAATTTTTGGGGCCTTTCCAATTGCTGCAGGTGTCGGGTCAGATACATTCCGAATGGGGCATTGTACTCAATCATTGGTCTGATGAGTGATGAGTACAGGGGAACAATGACCCCCCTTGATCTAGATGTGAATCCCTGCATGATCAGGTGGGCAAAGTAGAAGGTCTTCCTAACTACTTTGGCAACGTGAGTGTCAAACGAAAGGTTACTGTCAACCTGGGTGCCCAGATCCCTGATAACCTCTTCTGTGCTTAGAGGATTGCCACCTATATAGTAACTAGGGGTAACCTTGTTTTTCCCAAAGGGTATGACTATGCATTGTTTAGCGTTTAACTTTAGGCCATGGCTCTGGCTCCAGTTATCCGTTTCTATGAGACCCTTCTGAAGGATGTCTGTGTCAGATGGGTTTTCAACTATGGTTCCCAGTTTGCAGTCATCTGCAAACTTTGTCAGCCATAATCCTCCTGTGTCTGCTTGTACTTCTGAAAGGTAGATGCCGAACAAAAGTGGGCCCAGGACTGAGCCCTGTGGGACACCACTTGTGACAGGCCTGGAGTGTGACATGGCGCCAGCAACTCTGACCCTGTGGGTTCTGTCACTTAGCCAGTTTGTAACCCATCTTGTGATGTATGGGTTTACATTTAAGCTGGTGAGTTTTTCAATGATACCCGAGTGGGGTATTGTGTCGAAAGCCTTTGCCAGGTCAAGGTAGGCTGTGTGGACTGCCTTGCCCTCGTCAATGGCCTTGGTGACTGTTTCAAAAAAGTCAACCAAGTTTAAAAGGCATGATCTGCCCTTGACAAAGCCAAACTGGGTTGGCTCCAAAGTCTGCAAGTCCCCTATGTCCTCATTTATGAGTTCCATTATGATCCTCTCCATAGCTTTGCAGACCAGGCTTTTCAAGCTGATGGGACGGTAGTTTCTGGGGTCAGTGGAGGCACCTCCTTTGTGAAGTGGGACCACCGTTGCCGTACGCCACTCCTTGGGTACATATCCTGAGGTGAGGCTAAGATTAAACAGCTGCCCTAACTGCGGGTTTAATTCGTCATTGAGTTCGTGGAGCACACAACCGGGGACACCATCTGGTCCCATGGATGCTGTGTTTTTCACCTTGGATAGAGCAGTTCTCACCTGAGCATTTGAGATGTTTGGGGGGCTACAATCTTCTGGTATAGATATCTCTCCTTTTGGGGGGGGGGGGGATCTGCACTGAACCTGTCAGCCAGTATGTTGGCAATGTCTGTAGGTTCAGTGATTTTTACATCATTTTGAACTAATTCTGAGCATATCTGGGAGTTTCCTCCCAGGTTTCTAACATAGCTAAAAAAGGCCATATGATTGTCTTTTGAGTCCTTAGTGATTTTTCTCTCAAAATTTGCCTTGAATGATTTTATGAGAGATCTCAGTTTTGTACTTATAATGAGCAGGGGTGTCTTCCCTTCTACGGATTTTGCTTTATCTTGTAGTAGCTCCTTCCTTTTGCTGTAGAGCTTGTTTATGGCTGGGGTCCACCAGACTGGATGCTTGCCTTTGGTACAAAGAGTCTTTGTTTTGTTTGGGATTGCCTGATCCATGCAGTCCTGGAGGTGCTGGTAGAAGGCTTTTGTAAGTGATTCAGTGGCTTGAGTAATGGTTTCCGCTGGCTTGGGGGCCTTGAAAGAGACCACACCAGTATTTAGAAGTGTGAAGTCGGCTTTTGAGAAGTTCTTCACTGTGGTCTGTTTTATCTGGGGTGGGGGTGGGATGTGGACTTCCAGTGATATTAGTTTATGATATGATCTCACCAATGATGGGTATACTTCTGGTGTTGAACATTGTGACCCCATGTTCGTGATGATGAGATCTAGTATGTTGTCTCCTCTTGTGGGGATGGTGACTAGTTGTTCCATGGCATTTGAGTTTATGAACTCTAGGAACCTTTGGGCTAGAGTGTTGGGGCTTGAGTAGTGATCCCAGTCTATATTTGGATAGTTGAAATCACCCAGTATGATGGTGTTTGGAGATACATTTATCCCCTCCAGTGTTTTCAGAAAAGCTGTGTGAGGTTCCTGAGTTTGAGAGGGTGGCCTGTAACATGCTACAAACTGCAGAGCAGTCTTGCCTACGGTTAATTGCACCTGGATGGTCTCCGATGCATCGTGTGTTGCCACCAACCTTGAGGTGAGGGTGTCCTTGATGAATATGGACACCCACCCTCCTTTCTCGGTGTTGTCCGGATTGTGGGGCCTGAATGCATGATATGAGGTAACACCTGATAGTGCCAGGGTGCTGTCAGGAGCCTTGAACCAGGTTTCAGTCACAGCACAGACATCGATGTTCTCCATACTGAGAAGGGCTTTGAGTGCGTGCATCTTGAGGTTGAGACTTCTGGCATTGAGCAGCATTACCCTTAGTTATTTTCCTTTTTTGTGTTCTAGGGTGGTAGATTTAGAATCTGAGCCTTGCCTAAAAAAGGCACAATGGGGGTGGCAAGAGCCTTAGCCAAAATCCGGAAGCCCAGGGGTGACAGGTGCAAGCCGTCCCTTGCGAATCAGCGTGGCTTGTCCAGCATGTCATCCCAGGCAGACAGACATTGGATCCCCTTTGACTGACACCATAGTTTATGCCAATTATTACAGCTGATCATCTTGTCTCTGTATTGTGGCATCATTCTTGGTGAAGGTAGGATACTGCTCAAGGTCAGGGTCATACCTGCCTGGGCTAAATAATCAGAGAGCTCCTCTATGTCTCTTTTCATGTAGTCCAGGGAGGTACGTCTCAGGTCGTTCACACCAGCATGGACAATGACTGAGTCATACTTGTACTTGCAGTTGAGTGACCTGAGTGCTTGCATTATGTGGTGGATTCCAGTGCCCGATAGGCAGCTTACTGTGACCTTCCCCTTACTCAATCTGGTGAGCGGGACATCAGTGTGTCTGACTATGGAGTCACCTATGACGAGTGTGTCTGGCATTGTGTTTGGCCTTAAGGGATGTGAGTGTTTGGCACACTGACTCTGTGGTCTATGTGTTGCATGTGCTGTGCCCTGTGGAGGCAGTTGTTTGGGTGTCTGCTTTGGTGGCCTCTGCTGTTTTGGTAGATTTCTGATCAGAGCCTCCGAGTATGTCTTTGTGTGTTTATGTGTATGATTTGAAGTTGTGATAGTGCTATGTGAGACTGGGTTTGTGGTGTGTGTGGTTACCTTCTCCTCCTTTCTGGTCTTGCCAGTCCTATGTTGAGAGAGCTCAGCCTCCAGTTTGGCTATATAGTTGCATCTCTCGCATGTATTTGTGTTTTGTGGGAGAAGGAGAGGGTTGTCTGTGTACATGAGGCAATTGTAACATTGCCTCAATATTCCCAGGTTCACCAGCTGAGCAGGAGAGGACACTAGCAACTGATCCCTTGACATGCTGGGAGGAATAGACAAGAAATGTTGGAATACAGGAAGATATCAAGCCCCCCAAACCACATTATATTGCTTGAGATAATACCTACACATACACCATAGTTTCATAGTTTCATAGTTTACTACTAGGCTATCTGCCCTAGTGCATTTATAAGCCTAGCCATAGTGATGTGGCTATTGCAACCCCTTATAGTGGTAATAAGTGTACAGAATAGATTCCAAATATTGTACCTCTGACTTAGTAGTGACACATTATGACCCCCTTACGTAATTGAATAACTTGACTGTGCCTCTGTCTAGTAGTGACACAGGGAGGACCCCTGGGGTAAACCTACAATCTCACATCCAGTTGTCCAGATTTCTCCTGAAGAGAGTCAGTGAGGGACTCTGTCTAACATGAACTGGGATACTCTGCTAGAGTGTGAGAAGCCTCTGAGTTATGACTCTGTCCCTCCAGCATGTATTATACATGTATGTGCTGAGGTTCAAATCTTTAGCTTTCATGGTTCTGGTGGATTTGGATTGCTTGCAGTGGAGCATGTCCACCAAATCCTGATTGGACATGGTCTTGTATGTCAGGCATAGGTCACCTGTAAGTATGCGGTATGCTACTGAATAAAGCTGGATTTCCTTTAGTCTGGAAGCATATGACATGTGTTGTAGACCCCTGATCTTCTTGGTAAGGTACTTTTGGGGTCTCTCCAGCTGTTGCAAGTGCTGGGTAAGGTACATACCAAATTGGGCTTTGTATTCAATCACGGGCCTGATAAGGGAGAAGTATAGTGGTACAATGACCTCCTTTGATCTGGATGGAAAACCCTTCATGATAAGGTGGGCAAGATAGAAAGTCTTTCTAACCACTTTGGCAACATGGGTGTCAAACGAGACGTCACTATCTACATGTGTCCCCAGGTGTCTGATTTGTTTTCTGTGCTCAGTGGGTTGCTGTCTATGTATTGATTTGTGGGTACTTCGTTCCTCCCAAAGGGGATGACTACACATCAGTTGCATTCAGTTTCAGGCCATGATTCCGGCACCAGTTATCTGTCTTTGTGACGGCATTCTGTAGGATGTGTGTGCCGGCTGATGTATTCACTATGGTGCCTAGGTTGCAGTCATCTGCAAACTTTGTCAGCCACAACCCTCCTATGTTTGCTTTCATATCTGAAAAGTAAATGCCAAATAAGAGGGGTCCCAGGACAGATCCTTGTGGGACACCACTTGTGACTGGCTTTGAATCTGACAAGGCACCTGCAATGTCGACTTTATGGGTTCTGTTTCTTAGCCATTTTGCAACCTATCCTGTGACATATGATGTTATATTTTAGCTGTTGAGCTTGTCTATGATGCCTGAGTGGGGTATTGTGTCAAAGGCCTTAGCCAAGTGGAGGTAGGCTGTGTGGACCGCGTAGCCCTCATCAGTGGCCCTACTGAACAGTTTCAAAATAGTCAACTAGATGCAAAAGGCAGGATATGCCCTGTACAAAGTTGAACTGGGTGGGATCAAGGGTCTGTAGGTCACCAATGTCTCTGTTTAAGAGCTCCATAATGACTCTTCCCATAGCTTTGCAGACAAGGCTGGTTAATCTTGTGTGGTGGTAGTTGCCAGGGTCTGTGGAGGCATCTCCTTTGTGGAGTGGGACCACTGTTGCTGTACGCCAGTGTTCAGGTACATATCCTGTAGCAAGGCTAAGGTTAAATAGCATTTGTATATACGAGTTTAGCTCCTTCTGGAGTTCACATAGCATGCAACTGGGGATACCATCAGGTCCCATTGATGCTGTGTACTTGTCTTTGCTGAGTGCGGCTCTCACATGGACATCCGAGATGACAGTGAGGTTACATTCAGCTGTGATAACTATCTTCTTTTGGGGGTGAGGGAGGGGGAAAATTGCACTGAACCTGTCTGCCAGAATGTTGCCAATATCTGTCAGGTCACTGAAATATATGTTGTTGTGTACCAACTCTGAGCATATCTGAGGGTTCCCACCCAGGTTTCTGACATAACTGAAGAAGGCAGTGTGGTTATATTCATTGTCTTTGGTGATTTATGTCTCCAAGTTGACCTTGGATGTCTTTATGAGAGAATGTAGCTTTTTACTAATGCTGATCACAGCTGCCTTCCCTTTAGGAGATGTAGCTCTGTCTTGCATTAGTATCCATCTGTTATACAGTTTGTTTATGGCTGGGGTCCACCAGACAGGCCACTTTCCCTTGGTGGAGAGGGTCTTGTTTTTATTTGTGATTGCATGGTCCATGCTTTCTCGGAGATGTCCGTAGAAAGTGTCTGTGAAGGAGTCACCATTGTGTGTTGTGGTTTCCACTGGCCCAGTGGGCTTAACGGATACCATCTCAGTCCGAAGAAGTGTAAAGTCAGCTTTTGAGATGTTTGTCACTATACTCTTTGTATTATACTAGCACTGACACAAGTGTAGACAATTTCCCAGAATCCATCAAACAAAATGGACATGCAAAATGTAACACTTCCACAAGAGGGGTAAGCATACTGGATGTGATAATCAGAAATATGTGTAGTGGATGTCAAGATGAGAAGTGTATCCCTCACTGGTAAGACCAGACCATAGAGTAATCACACTGTAGTTACACATCCCGACCCCAGTCCCTGGCCAAATTACCACAGTGAAACACATGTATGAAGCATAGCTTGCACCCCTACAAACCAATGTGGAATCCATGAAAAGCCTTGTGCAGGTCCAGAATATGGGACACACTGCAGAACATGTTATACAGGCATACCATGAACACAGCCAAGAGTGCTTGGTGTCTGCAATCACAAACAACAAGACACAATGCCATACACCCAGGCATCTGGCATGCTGGACTCCAGCAATTACTAAACCATTGAAGAGAATGATGAAGCGACCACATGATAGATCAAACATAAAAGGTGAAGTAATCAGTGATCACTAGTATGGCAATAAAATGTGTCCACACATACAATCCACTAAGGCCAGGCAAAACAAGTAGAATCTGTGAATCCAGTGGCAATGTGACACCTGTCCCAAGTACACACACAACAACAACTCACCCCAATAAATACAAATGTATGTGATAGACGCAACCAGGTAGCCAAACCGGAGCCTGAGCACCCCCAAATCAGTACTGTCAAAACTAGTCAGGGACAAGGTAACCACATACACCACAAACCCAGTCCCACATAGACCTACAATGACTGTAAACCAAACACATAAACACAAAACATTCCCAGAGGCCCTAATTACAAACACACAACACCAACACAAGCCTCCAAAGCAGACACCCAATAAAACAACCTCCAGACATAGCACATGTAACACATAGTACACAAAGCTGGTGTGCCAAACAGTCACAGGACAGAAGGAGAAACAACATGCCTGATACAGTTGTAATAGGTTACTCCATAGTGAGACATGCTGCTGTTCCAGGGATGGCTTGCACCTGTTACCCATGAGCGTCTGGATATTGCCTAAGGCTTTTTCAACCTACAGAGATCCTTTCATAGGCAAGGCCAAAAATACCAACCCACCACCATAGAAAACAAAACTGGAAAGAAACAGAAGGGTAATGCTGATCAATGCCAGATGTGTAAACCTCAATATGCATGCTCCTGAGGCCCTCCCCAGTATGAAGAACATCGATGTCTGTCCAGTGATAGAAACCTGCTGCAAGCCTCGTGACAGCACACCAGCACTACCAGGTAATACCACATAGCATGTGTTATGGCCACAAAACCTGTAACAAACATAAAAGGAGGGTGAGTATCCATATTCAGCACAGACACCCATACGTCCAGTTAACTGACAATGCTTATGTCATTGCAGTCCACCCATGTGCAACTAACCGTAGGCAAGACTGCTGTACAGTCTGTAGCATGCTACAGACCACACTCTCACACACAGGAACCCCACCCCACTGTCCTGAAGACAGTGGACAGTATGAATGTACCACCAAATACAAAACAAGGTACACACAAATTACCACATAGGTGGTAAACCATTATGTGTGGAAGGAGTAATCAGGGACATAGTGACACAAGTGGACAGTCACCTGTTATGTGACAGTCACATCACCAATTTGTCTAGGAAGACTGTCTATATTGGACACTGTATCATGAAAGGATTCACATCTACGTCAACAAAGGTCATTGTGCCCCTATACTGTTCCCTATCAGACCATATTGTAATACAATGCCTCATTTGGGATGTACATTACCTGGCACCTGCAGCAGTTAGAAAGACCTCAAAGGTACCTCAGCAAGAGTCAGAAAGGGTCTCAAATGTATCTCATATGCTGCCTGGCTGTAGACACCACAGCTGAATGCAGTCACATACTGCCTACACAGAGGCATTGTATGTCTGTTGTACAAGTCCATGTCCAACACAGAAGTAATGGACATGCTCCACCCCAGAAAACTCAAAGCCATCGGAGCTGTGTGAGTCAGAGATGTCAACCTTAACACATAATCAAATAGGATGTGCTGGAGGGACAGATACCTAACCCTGAGTCTCTCCACACCCTAGAACAGAATACCACTACATGTTAGGCAGAGCCCCTCACTGACACTCTTCAACAGGAAGTTAGCAAAATGGATGGATAATTGTAGATGTACACTGGGGGTCTTTACTGTGTCATGTCCAGACAGAGGCACAGCTAAGTAAATCATAAATGGCCATAATATTCACATAGCAAGGGTGGCAAAAGCCACACACACTGTGGCTAGGCTTACAAATGCCCTAGGGTGGATAGCCTAGTATGAACCTATGAACCTATTATGATACAAATTGTACAGGATACTAAGGATAACCCCAAGGCTGCTGCAACTGATGGTAGTAACCGTGTTGTGAATTCCCGGATATGCTCTGGATCACACAAATATTACAAACAACATACCAAACACACACACGTATTGCCAACATACATCCTGACAGGTGCAGTGCAAACCCCCCCCCTCATAATGCAAAATATCTTTCCCAGCAGACTGCTGCCTCCCTGACATTATGTCAGCCTTACCACAGGATATGTACCCAAAGAGCAGTGTACAACAACAGTGGTTGTTCTCAAGAAAGGTGTAGCCTGAATGGATACTAAAAACAACCACCACAGAATCCTGAGAAGCTTGGTCTGCACAGCTATGGAAAGGATCAGCATGTACCGCAGACATAACGATATTGGGGATCTATTGACACCCGACCCTACCCAGTGTGGGTTTATGAAGTGCAGACCCCGCCCCTAAACATGTGTGACACAGTTGAAACAGTAATTGAGGTCACTGATGAGGGCAGTGTGGTCCACACAGTGTAGCTGGACCTAGCAAAGCCTTCCATACAGTACCCTATGTGTTCAATATAGATATGCTCACCAGCTTATGTATACACCTCAATGTCACTAGAGGGGTTGCAAACCAGACCAACGACAGAACTGACATGGTCAGACATGCTGCAGCCATGTCAGACTACAAACCACATATAACAGGTATCCCACAAAGTTTGGTCCTGGGACCTTCCCCGTCTGCTATATATACCCCATAGGTACAGGCCAACATGTAAGGACTGTGCCTGAACATGTTTGCAGAGGACTACAAACCACCTAACATATCTGACACTCCAGCTGACACAAGCATCCCACAAAAGGGCCACATAGAAACAGACAACCGGTGCCATAGCCATGTCAGCATGTTAAATGGAGAAAACTGTATAGTCAACCTCTGTGGATATACAGTAAGTGACCAACAATTACCACATAGGTGTTAACCCATTACATACTTAACATGTAATGACAGACCTGGGTACACAAGGTGATAGATATCCTGCATTGGACAAACATGTGGCTGTAGTGTTAACAGAAACAATCCATATACCAACCTAATCATGAAGGTTATGACATCTAGATAAGGGGAGGTCATTGTGGTTCTGCAGTTATCCTTCATCAGCATTACAAATGACCACAACAGCCCCTGTGGGGTGTACCTCAGCAGACACCTCCATCAACTGTAAAGTCCACAACAGTACCTCACCAGGAGTATCAAAGAGCTTGAACACATGTAATGTGTTGCCTGATTAAACAGAGTGCAACTCCACACACTGCCATGCTGGCCACACAGACGCAAGCTGTGCCTGATGTAGAAAGCCATGTCCAAGCTGGAATCACTGAACATGCTGCACCTTGTACAATCTGAATGGCAGTGAGCTATGCACATGAGGGACCTGAACCCCAGCACTGACATACATAGGACAAGCTGTACTGCATTATCCATAACACAGAAGCCACCCCCACGCATGAGTAAACTACCAGTACAGGTTATCCATAGAGTCACTCGTTGATTGTCCTCAACAGGAATCTTAATGAGTGGATGGGAGATGGTAGGTTTACCCTGGGTATCAATGTTATGTCACAGGTAGACAGAGGCACAGTATACTAAACAAGACATATGTCATGGCAAACTACACTTGCAATGTGTCGAAGGACAAACACACTCTCTAACTAGCATTAGACATGGCCTAGGGCACATTGGTAGTGTTTGCCAATGTACATCTATGTTGTGGAATACTCTACTGATGTTGGATGAGGCTATTGTAAGTAGTTCATATCTGAACATAATGCAACATGGTCAGATAGGTTCATAGGTTCATAGGTTTATACTAGGCTATCGGCCCTGAGGCAGTTATAAGCCTAGCCCAGAGTTCTGTGGCTTACGCCACCTCTTATATGGAAACAATATTGTGCCCATTAGTTTGTTGTGCCTCTGTCCAGCAGTGACACAGAGATGATCCCCGGGGTAAACCTATGATCTCCCATCCACAGGTCAAGATTCCTCTTGAACAGAGCCAGTGAGGTGCTCTGCCTCACATGGACCGGGATTGTATTCCACAGCATAGGGAGTCTCTGTGTGATAAATCTATCCCTCCAACATGTCCTACCTATATCCCTGCTAAGGTTTAAGTCACTTGCCCTAGTGGTTCTGGTGGATTTGGAGATTTTGAGGTGGAGCATGTCCATTACTTCCTGGTTGGACATGGCCTTGCATGTCAGGCACATGTCACCTCTGAGCAGACAGTATGTGACTGAATAGAGCTGGAGTGTCTTCAATCTGGCAGCATATGACAGATGTTGGAGTCCCTTTATCCTTTTGGTGGGGGACTTTTGGGGTCTCTCCAATTGCTGCAGATGTCGTGTGAGATACATCCCGAATGGGGCATTGTACTCGATCATTGGTCTGATAAGTGAAGAGTACAGGGGAACAATGACCTCACTAGATCTGGATGTGAATCCCTTCATGATCAGGTGGGCAATGTAGAAGGTCTTTCTAACCACTTTAGCAACGTGAGTGTCAGAAGAAAGGCCACTGTCAACCTGGGTCCCCAGGTCCATGATAACCTCCTCTGTGCTTTGAGGATTGCCACCTATATGGTAGCTTGGGGTTACCTTGCTCTTCCCGAAGGGTATGACTATACATGTTTTGGCATTTAACTTTAGGCCATGGCTCTGGCACCAGCTATCAGTTTCCGTGAGTCCCTTCTGAAGGATATCCGTGTCTGATGCACTGTCCACTATGGCGCCCAGTTTGCAGTCATCTGCAAACTTTGTCAGCCAAAGTCCTCCCATGTTGGCCTGTACTTCTGAGAAGTAGATGACGAACAATAGGAGGCCAAGGACCAAGCCCTGTGGGACACCACTTGTAACCGGCTTGGAGTCTGACATAGCGCCAGCAACTTTAACCCTGTGGGTCCTGTCCTTAAGCCAGTTTGCAACCCATCTTGTGACATATAGGTTCACATTTAAGTTGTAGGTTTTTCTACAATACCCAAGTGGGGTATTGTGTCGAAAGCCTTTGCAAGGTCAAGGTAGGCTTTATGGACTGCCTTTCCCTCATCAATGGCCTTAGTGACTGTTTTGAAGAAGTCGACCAAGTTCAAAAGGCATGATCTGCCCTTGACCAAGCCAAACTGGGACGGGTCCAATGTCTGCATGTCCCCTATATCTTTGTTTATGAGCTCCATTATGATCCTCTCCATAGGTTTGCAGACTAGACTTGTTAAGCTTATGGGGTGGTAATTACCAGGGTCCGTAGAGGCACCGCCTTTGTGCAGATGTGCACAACTGGACCCTAACCAGGCTGTTGTGCACACTATGGAAATGTAAAGCAGTGATAGGACTAAAGCCCAGGATACTGTCCACCACAGTGAAAGTACTGAACCACTACACTATACAGTACTACAGTGTTAGGACAGTATGAACAGATGTTGACAATTGTATGCAAAGTATTCCATGCAAAACCTGCAGGCACAGTATAATCCCTGTTGTGTCCACACAAAAAGCAGTTGGACAGTAACTACACAACATGGCACAGAACACACAACCATAAACTGGAGATATTTGTTGAAGGTCACACTCATCCACAAATGTGATGGGCTGCAGAGTTCAACATATGGAAAGCTCACACTGGGCATGATCACACACTTTGATAAATGAGACAACTTTCACACAACATGCCATGGGAAGGCTGAACTGGGCATGCTCACACACTTAGTCCAAATGTTCCTCTTAGCAACTGGGAAAACACACCACAGGATGCTCATTCCCCTTTCTAAACACTGATGATGTCAGCACCTTATAAGTATATCAGGAGAAAAGAAATCTCCCAGTCATCCGAATAGCGCGCTCTGCTAATGCATCCGTCTCTAGTGTCATAACCTAGTTAGGTAGGGTTTTGAATCCAGCAAGTATGTGTGAAGGGGGGTAAGTGTGTGTGTAAGTGTGTATGAAAGGAACATCCCTTTTGGCAACTGTGGAAACACACCACAGGATGCTCATTCCCCTTTCTAAACACTGATGATGTCAGCACCCTATAAGTATATCAGGAGAAAAAAAATCCCCCAACAATCTGAATAGCGCACTTTGCTAATACAGCCGTCTTTAGTGTCATAACATAGTTAGGTAGGGGTTTGAATGCAGCAAGTGTGTGTGAAGGAGGTTAAGTGTGTAAGAAAGGAACGTCCCTTTTGGCAACTGTGGAAACACACCACAGGATGCTCATTCCCCTTTCTAAACACTGATGATGTCAGCACCCTATAAGTATATCAGGAGAAAAGAAAGCCCCCAGCAGTCCAAAAAGCGCACTCTGCTAATGCGTCTGTCTTTAGTGTCATAACATAATTAGATAGGGGTTTGAATACAGCAAGTGGTAAGTGTGTGTGAAGGAGGGTAAGTGTGTATGAAAAAAACATCCCTTTTGGCAACTGGGAAAACACACTACAAGATGCACATACCCCTTTCTAAATGATATCACAATTAGTTATGGCTTTTGATTCCAGACATGTCACGTGTGTTTTGCTCACACAGAATGCCCATGTGTGTGGGTTGTTTCTCACAATAATGCATGACATTGATTAAACCAGTTATGGCAATGCACACATGATGTATGTGTGTGCCAAATACACATATGTACCTGTGACCTTCAATAGTTACCATGTGTGATGCCTGCCACATGTGAATACATGGTATTTGCACAGGGTAACATTATGACTGTGGTCCTCTGTGCAGGTGCTGCATGTGGGATGTGTATATACAGTGTGAGATGTAGATGCTATCAACCTAGTAGTGAGGGATACACACCAGGTCTGGGGCATATTGTCAACATGTTGTTGATGAACAGGTGCTGCATGTTTTCACCTGTTGTGGGAGTGGTAAGAAGTTGTTCCATAGCGATGCAGTGATCGCATGCTAAGAGCCGTTCAGCTAGGGTGTTGTAGCTACAGTAATTCGTTACCATTCAGTAATATGTCAGCATTCCTGGTGAGGGTCTGATGCCAACCAAGGTCAGGGTTCTACCAGCCTGTGTCACTTGCTCAGTGAGCCCTTCCGTGTTCCCTATCATGTATCCCAGTGAGGGACATCACACATCAGCTGTAGTAGCATGGACAATGACTGAGTCATATGTGTCCATGCATCTGACTGACCTGTATGCTTGTGTTATGTGGTGGACCATAGTGCCCCATGAGCATATCACTGTGACCTTCACCTTGTCCAGCCTGGTGAGCATGACCTCACTGTACTGGACAATAAAAGTACCTAACACAACTGCAGCAGTAGTGTTGTATAGCTGTACAGACTGTGCTTGTTTGGCACACAGGATTTGTGTGCTATGTGTTATGTGTGCTGTGTTCAGGCCTAACATATGCCTGTGTGCCAGCTGCAGAGGTGTCTGCCACTCAGGCAGGATGCTATCCTTAGGCTCCACGAATGGCCCGGTGTGTTTCCGTGCTTGTATTGGTGTCAGTGTAGGTCCACATCAGACTGGTATTGCAGTAACTGTAGTATTTCATGCCACCTGACAGGTTATGCCAGTACTGGGTTCAGAGTGCTTAGTCCACAGTTTGGCCATGTGTTTCCATCTCATACATGTGTTGTACATCCATGGGTAGGGGATAGGGTTGACTGTGTACATGTGGCAGCTGTGACATTACTACATGACTCACATATTCCACAACTGTATCATAGAGGTGACTGACAACTGACCTTTGCACATGCTACCATAGTATTGAGATTGCATTGGTGATTAACAGCACATAGGGCCAATGCTGAACAAGATACATAGGTCCATAGGTTCATACTAGGCTATCTGCCCTAGGGCATTTATACACCTAGCCAGAATGTGTGTGGCTTTCACCATGCATTGTAAATCTATCTTGCTATGCCCTTTTCCAAGGTTAGTATACTGTGCCTCTGTCTAACAGTGACACATAAGTGATACCCAGGGTAAACCTACAATGTCACATCCAGTCATTAATATCCCTCTTGAAGATAGTCACTGAGTGATTCTGCCTAACCTCTATTGGGATATTATTCCAGAGTGAAGGGAGCCTCTGAGTTATGAATGTGTCCCTCCAGCATGTCCTATGTATATCACTCTTGAGGTTCAAGTCTTTCCAGTGTGTAGCCTGATGGGATCTGGATATTCTGAGGTGCAGCATGGCCATTAAGTCAGGGTTTGACATGGCTTTATATGTCAGGCACAGATTGCCTATGAAGAGGCAGTATGCCACTGAGTAGAGCTGCTGTTTCTTTAACCAGTCAGTATGTGGCATCTGTTTGAGCCCTTTGATCCTCTTGTTGAGGTACTTTTGTGGTCTTTCCAGTTGCTGCAGGTGTCTGGTAAGGTGCATGCCGACAGGGGCATTGTAGTCAATTATGGGCATGATGAGGGATGAGTAAAGAGGCACAATGTCCTCCCCTGATCTACATGTGAATCCCTTCATGATGATGTGGCCTATATAGAATATTTTCCTAACCACTTTGGCCATGTTGTTGTCAAATGAGAGAATGCTATCAACTTGTGTACCCCAAGGTCCATAATTAATTCGTCTGCACTTAATGGATTAACACATATGTGGTACTTTGTGGTCACTTTGTTTTTGACAAAGGGGATGACTATACACTTTTTGGCATTCAGCTTGAGGCCATGGCTGTGGCACAAGTCATGTGTTTCCAAGAGGCTCTTTTGGAGGATGCGTGTGCTAGCTGGAGAGTTGATTATGGCGTCCGGTCGGTTTGCAGTCATCTGCGACTTGCTCAGCCACAGTACTTCCATGTTGGCCTGTTCCTCTGATAAATATATACTGAACAAGACAGATCCCAGGGCTGAGCCTTGTGGGACACCACTTGTAACTGGTTTTGAGGCTGACATGGCTCCAGCAATTCTAACCATGTGTGTTCTGCCCTTGAGCCACTGTGCAATATCTGTAGTGACATAGGGGTTAATATGTACACTGGTGATCTTCCCTAGAATGCACAAGTGGGGTATTGTATCAAAGGCTTATGCAAGGTCCAGGTAGGCTGTGTAGACCACCTTCCCCCTTGACAGTGGCCTTGGTGACTGTTTCAAAGAAATCAAACAGGTTTGAGAGGCAGGATCTGCCATTAACAAAGCCAAACTGTGTATGATGACATGTCTGTAGGTCCCCAATATCTATATGTATGAGGTTCATGATGATCCTTGCCATAGCTTTGCAGACCAAGCTATTCAGACGTATGGGGCGAATAGTGTCCAGGATCCGTTAAGGCACCACCTGAATGTAGAGGGACCACTGTTGCTGTACGCCACTCTTTGGCCACATATCGTGTAGTAAGGCTGGGATTGAACAGTAGTGTTATGTCTGGGTGTAGCTCTTCTTGGGGTTCATGTAGGACACAGCCTGGGACACTGTCTGGTCCCATTGATGCAGTGTTTATTGCTTTGGAGAGTGCAGCTCTTACCTGAGCATCTGAGATGTCAGGGGGAGCAGCACTCTGCTGGGAGAAATATTTGCCCTTTTGTTTGTGGAGGGGGGGAGAAGGTAGCAGTGAACCTGTCCACTAGGATGTTGGCAATGTCTGTGTGTTTGGTATTTCGTGTGACATCTTGGACTACCTCTGAGCATATCTGGGTATTACCACCCAGGTTCCTAACATAACTACAGAAAGCCTTGTGATTATCCTCAGTGTCTTGTGGAATCTTCTCTCAAAGATGGCCTTAGACAATCTTATGGGTGCCTGTAGTTGTCTTCTAATACTCATCAGTGATGCCTTCACATTTTGGGAGTTTGTTGTATCATGTAGTAGCTTCATCCTTCTATTGTATAGTTTGTTTATGGCTGGTGTCCAGCACACAGAACATCTGCCTTTGGAGGATTGGGTCTTGCTTTCATTTGGGATTGCATGATCCATGCATTCCTGAATGTGTCCATAGAATGCCTTTATACAGGTATCTGCAGTCTGGTCCATATTTTCAACAGGCCTGGGGCTTTGAAGGTTTCCACATCATTTATGAGGAGTGTGAACATGCTTGACATGAGTTGTTGACTGTATTCTTCTGTGCAGGGGTGGCCTTGGGATGTGAATATCCAGTGAGATTAGTTTATGGTCTGATCTTACCAGTGAGGGATACACTTCTGGTCTGGAGCATAGAGTCCCCATGTTGGTGATGATCAGTTTCAGTATGTTTTCCCCTCTTGTGTGAGTGGTAACAAGTTGTTCCATAGCATATTGGTATATAAATTCCAGTAATCTGTGGGCTAGGGTGTTGGAGCTACAGTCATGCTCCCAGTCTATGTTTGGGTAGTTTAACCCACCCAATATAATGGTGTATGGACAGACCTACATATTTCCAACTGTTTTCAGGAAGGCCAAGTGCGGTTCTTGTGTTTGTGAGGGTGGTCTTTAGCAGGCTATAACCTGGAAGGCAGTTTTACCCATTGTTACCTGCATATGGATAGTCTCTGATGTTTGGTGCTTTGCCACCAACCTGGAGGTGTGGGTATCTTGGATGAATATCAATACACCCCCTCCTTTTGTGGTTTTGTGCAAGTTTTGGGCCTGAAATGCATAGTATGAGGTATAACTTGGTAGTGCTGGAGTGCTGTTGGTAGCCCTGAATCCAGTATCTGTTACTGCACAGATAGTGATGTTCCCCATGCTGAGGAATGTTTTGAGTGTGTGCATCATCAGGTTTAGAGTCCTGCAGTGGCATATATGACTGCTCACGTGGACAGATGCCAGGTAATTCATATGCAAAGTGTCACAGGCAACGTACATGTGCACAGGAGAAAACGTGACATTCTGTCAAGTGAGACATGAACATACATATAGTAAGCTATGCAGATGTCACTAGGAGTCCACAGAAGCTGTGTAACTCTGCATGGCAGGTCGGATCAGTATTCCAGGGTAACTGCAAGGAAACATGCATGCAAACATAGCTACTGTAAGCAGGGCTGCATGTAGTCCATTGTACAACAAACAAGCTGTACCACTTTCAGTAGGTAACACTGCAAATGCTCACCAGCTGACATATGAATACCTATGTCACCAAAGGTGATACTTACCAGACCACGGACACAAATGACATGGCCAGACATGCTGCATCCCACATGAACACATATCTCAAGCAACACAGACCTCACAATGTCAGTGTTCTCAACAGGCACAGCCCATAAGGCCAAACACAATGTGTGACACACCTATAATAGGTGATGCCATAGTCAGACACACTGACGTCCCGCCCTCCAGACTGAGCAAGGTGAGGGTCACATTTAGCTACCTGTCGGGTGATAGAACGTGCCACATAACACAAGCACTCAGGTCACTCCACAGCAAGTACAAGTATGAGGCAGTCATTGTCCATGCTGGTGTGAACAACCTGAGACGTACCTCCCTGGACCACATGGAAAGAGACACAGAGGAGCTCTTACATCACCCTCTCAAACTCAGGAATCCCACACAGCCTTCATGACGACACAGGAGAGTATAGATTTCTCTGCAAACACCATCGTACTGGGTGACGTCAACTACCCAAACATAGACTGTGAACATTACTCAAGCCACAATACCTAAGCTCTAGGGTTCCCAAAGTTCAGAAACTCTTTAGCTATGGAACAGGTAGTCAACAGTCCCACAAGAGGGGAAAATATACTAGACCTGATCATCACAAACATGAGTACAAAATGCTCACCACTTGAAGTATATCCCTCATTGTTGCAATCGAACCATATACTAATCACACTGGAGTACTGGATCCCCCACATATGCAAACCTCAAACACATTGATGTGTGTGTGGGAAATGCCCCCATTAGCAACTGTGATAGTACACTACAGGATGCAGATTCCCCTTTTGAAACACTGATGATGTCAGCACTCTATAACTATATTACCTGAATTAAAGATCTCCAGTAATTCGTATAGCGCGCTCTACTAATGCGTCTTTCTCCAGTGTCATAACATAGTTAGGTAGAGGTTTGAATCCTGCAAAGGGAATGTATATGTTTTAATATGAGTGGGGTTTGTGTGTGTATAATGCAGTGAGGGAAAAGTGCCTTTTGCCAACTGGGAGAACACACTACAGGGGGCACATCCCTCTTCCTAAACACAGATGATGTCAGCACCCTCTAAGTACAGCATTAGAAAAGATTTCGCCCACTAATGCAAATAGCACACTCTGCTAATGTCTCTGTCTCTATTATCATAACACAGTTAGGTAGGGGTTTGAATCTTGCAAATGGAAAGTATGTGTTTTAGTGTTAGTGTGTGTGCACAATGCTGGGGGTGGGATGTGGCTTTTGCCAAATGGGGCTATGCACTGCAGGGTGCACATTTCCCTTAACAAACAGTGATGTTGACAGCACCCTATACAAACAACATGACAACAGACAACTGCCAGTACTCAGTATAGTGCTACATGCTACTGTAACATGCACATGTACCAGAATATACCTAGATAGTGTTTTGAAACCTGAATGTGGCAAGTGTGTGGATGTGGGATGTTTCTGTGTGTGCATTTCCGTATGGAAAACATGTTTGATGTGGCAATCAGGATACCACAGTACCTGATGCACACTACACTTTTAAACTAATGAGGTTGCCTGCACCCTGTGAGTACAGGTAGAGAAGAGGAAATCTGTAGTAATCCACATAGTGCACTTTTCAAATGTGCACCTGTCATGTATTGACAGCTACTCATGTAGGGTAATAAATAATGGAAATGGCAGGTGAGCGTGTGCATGTGTGGAGGTAGCAGGGTGTGTGTAAATGCATGTGTGACAGAACAGATACATAGCAAGGCTCATAAGGCAAACCCACATCCATACGTATCACAAAGGATGAGGAACTAAGAGTAATGCTACTCAACACCAGAAGTGTAGACCTCAAGATACACGCACTCAAAACTCTACTTAGCATTATGGACATCGATATCTGTGCAGTAACAGAAACCTGTTTCAGGTTTCCCGGGAGCACACCAGCACTACCAAGTTATACCTGTTACCATTCTTGTCGGCCCTAACACTTGGACCAAACAACAAAAGGAGGGGGAGTATCAATATTCATCAAAGATTCCCACACCTCCACATTGGTGGCAAAGTGCCACATAGGTGTTAAGCCATTAAGTACAGAAGAAGTAATTGGGTCCTGGGGAACACACTTGATAGCAATCTGTCATTTGTCAACCACGTGGCCAAAGTGGATTGAAAGACATGTTATATAGCCCAGCTAATCATGAAGGGATTCACATGTACAGCAGGGGAGGTCATCATACCTCTTTACTCATCCATCATCAGGCCTATAATTGAGTACAATGCCCCTTATAGGATGTACCTAACCAGACACCTACAGCAACTGGAAAAACCCCAACAGTACCTCATCAAGAGCATCTAAGGGCTGAAACAGATGCCATATGCTACCCAGTTAAAGAAAAGCCAGCTGGACTCAGTGGCATACTGCCTGTTCAGAGGCAATCTGTGCCTGCCATATACAGCCATGTCCAACCCAGAAGTAATGGACATGCTGCACCTCAGGAAATCAAACTCCCATACTGCCACACGCTCAGGAGACCTGAACCTTAGCACTGACATAAATAGGACATGCTGGAGGGACATATTCCTAACCCAGAGGCTCCCTTCACTCTGTAATGAACTCACAGTACAGGTTAGGCAGAGTCCCTCATTGACTCTCTTCCATAGGAATCTGGATGAGTGGATGGAGATCATAGCTGTACCCCGGGTATCACTTCTATGTCACTGTTAGACAGAGGCACAGTATACTAACCTTGGAAAAGGGCATAGCAACATAAATGTTAATTGGGTGGCAAAAGACAAACACATTCTACTAGGCTTATCAATGCCCTTGGGCAAATAGCCTAGTATGAACCTATGAACCTATGTGTACTGCTATAGTACTTCTGCCATATGTTGCATGTGTGTGTGCTGTGGGGGATGCGCAGGTAATGGCCAGATATTTCTGCACAGGCAACACGTCTGAAACACTCTGGGTGTTTATCCCTACATACTGTATGTGTGTTGCCATCCAACCCTGTGATGTGGACACACATTACTCAGCCTGGATATACATATTCCAACAACACCACAAGCACAGTACACTACCTTGCTATGTATGTATGTACTTACACAGTTATTCACTAGTTAGGACTGTGATGCTATCCATGCAGCCCACTGGGACAGTGGAAGCCACAACACACACTGCTGGCCCCTTTGCAAAAGCTTACCACAGACATCCCACATAGTGCATGTAATGTGCACACACATATCTAACCCAGACCGTATGCACACCACTTACTTATCCTGTCCAGTGGACTACAGATACAGGCACATTGTATAACAATAGCAGGAGGCTACTGCAGCACAGGGCAGATTCACATGAAGGCAAGGCATCTGTGGTCAGCAGTGGTAAGATGCTTCACATTCACCAAATGCACAGATATTGGCAACATTGTTGCAGACAGTTTAGGTGCAGGTACCCCCCCCCATTCTCCTACACAAGTGGAATTAGTTATCACAGATGACTGTAACCTCCCTTTCATCTCACATGTCCAGGTGAGGGCCACCCTCAACATTGCAGAACACACAGCATCACTGTTACAAAATGGTATCCCTGGATGTGTGATACGTTCACCCCTAGAGGACATAGCACCACATTACAGACTGATATTAAACCCTGGCCATACTACAGGATATGTACCTGAACAGTGCCATACATACACAGTGGTCCCACACCAATGAGGAGGAACCTCTACTGACCCTAAACTACTGCATCATATGCATAACTGGCCTTGTGTTCTAAGCTATGGAAGTTTTAAGTATGGACGACATGTACAGCAATATTACATATGTATATATATCAGGACTATGTACACACAACCTATCTCATGGACATACCTATAGATAGTGAACTATGATACATTTGGAGGTTTCACAGTAAACACAGTATTAACCTGCTACTTTGCATTACCTGTGTTTGTGTCAGCTGTTGCTGTGTCAGTGGTGCTACTTGCTGTTTGCTGCTGCTACTGCTGGTTTTGTTTCTGGCTGTCTTTATTTATTTATTTTATTTATTTAACATTTGTTGACCGGGAATGTCCGACTAGGTTCCACAGATCCTGTTTTCAGCGGAGGCCCGGGGAGAAATTATTTCTTTTTTTTTCTCTCTCTGTCTCTCTCTCTCTTTCTCTGTCGGTTTTGTGCAATGAATGTATTGCATGTGTGGAGTGTGAGTACTGGATGCTTTTGTAGATATCTGCATAGGTCCATGTGATGGCCTCTGCACCAATTGTAAGGCAGCATTTGCTAATTGCATGCAGCCAGTTGTGTACTGATTGCATGTCTCACTGTGATTTCAGGACAGTGCTATATAAGGGCATGTGAGATAGGCATTGCCCTTTCAGATTGTAAGGGCGTGGACCATGCTGGTATGCTGTCGACAGTGTTCTGTGAGTGTGAAGGTTAGAACGTCTCTCATGCTTCATGCTGTGTTGTAAATTCAGGTTGCTGCATTTCTCTCACATGTTCCCTGTAGTGAGTGTGTATGCATACTGACACCTACAACTATATTTCATATGTATTGATATATATATATATATATATATATATATATATATATATATATATATGTGTGTGTGTACATATACATACTTTCATATATGTACATTAGCTGACATTATTGGGTACAAGCTAACAATTAGCAAGGCTGTTTCTGTTAACACTGAACTAGTATGGGAATCCAGTAATTGGGACAGTAAAAGTCTGCCTGACATGCTTTGGGTAGTACACATCCTATATTGCCTTTATCTTCATTCCTACTATTACATGTTCTACTTATTTTAGCACTATATTCCTGTATGAGAGTCATGGCTTACTGGTAGGTCATACAGACTAGTGTTACAATGGTGTTGTGGTAGGGCCTACTAGTATGCTTTTATTTTGCTTTCAAATTGAGTACAGGGCCTATCAATCAAAGTGCTGGAGGCACCTTTAGGTAGTTAAAGGGGTTAGTAGGTCTCACAGGAGTCAGGCTGTGTTGCAGATTCTAGTTGCTGCATTTATCTTCACTGTTTCCTGTAGTGAGTGTGTATGGATACTGACACCTACCACTATATTTCATATGTATTTATATATATATATATATATATATATATATATATATATATATATATATATATATATATATGTATGTGTACATATACATACCTTCATATATGTACATTACCTTACATTATTATGTACAAGCTAACAATTAGCAGGGCTGTTTCTGTTAACACTAAACTAGTATGGGAATCCAGTAATTCGGGCATTAAAAATCTACCTGACATGCTTTGGGTAGTACACATCCTATATTGCCTTTATATTGATTCCTACTATTACATGTTATTTGTTTTAGCACTATATTCTGGTATGAGAGTCGTGGCTTAGTGGTAGGTCATACAGACGAGTGTTACAGAGGTCCTGGGTTCGAGACTGAGAGTGGGAATTTATTTTTCTTTCGGAATGAGTACAGGACTTGTCAATCACTTTTAAGCACTTAAAACCAGGTCTGCGCTCGTTTGCACGGTGCTCACGCATGCGCACTGGCAGTGAGCTCAGCGCACACAAGCGCACACCTGCGCTATTTTCTTTGAAATAAAAGAAAAAGGGGTGACAGGAAAGTGGTGAAAAAGGGGTCACAAAGAGGGTAAAACAGTAGGGAAACAAGCTTGGAATTTGCAGGAAGGATGTAGGTGAGGCCCATAGCTGCCCATGTCTTTCTCAGCAACAGCTGTGCATTTGTATGCAATTTGGTGTGACATTTGGAACCTTCCACCCCTGAGAGAGGTGTCCGGACAACATTATTACCTGTTGTACAGCCAATTGTAATTAACAGTTTCGATGTCCAGCGGACATGTGTGCAACATGGGCAGCTATGTATGGGGCATAATTTTTTTGTGGGTACAGAGTGCCCTTTTTTTTTTTTTTTATCAGGTGAGAGTGGTATGTCAGATGAGGTAGTCGGTATAGCTGGGGAGGTAGGTTGGGTAGGTTAACAGACAAGACAGACAAGACGCATACAGGGGCAGTGAATGACACATGTGGGGGGATTACACAATTGACGGGGATGGAGGTTGGGATATCCAGGGCACATGAGCCCACAGATGGCAACAGTGGAACTGATATCCCCACCCATAGGCAGTTGCCACTGTTCCTTCACAGCCCAGGATGGGGCTGTGCTGGGGGCTGTGCAGGCGGGACAACGGGCATGCCCGTAAGCTGCGCCACCTGGGCCTCAAGCTGGCATCGGGGCCCAAGAACAGAGTCTTGGATCTCCCTTCACACCACAGACCAGACACCTTGGAGGGTGAGTGGACGAGCTCCTCCGGCCACGCTTGCAGAGGGGGGACGGGCCCCATCCACTGCAGCGCTTCCACCCGAAGGTGGCACAGGGCCACCGGAGGAGGGTCCAGCCTGGGCACTAGTGCCAGGTGCAGTAGCCAGCTGAGGTGGGAGAGGTGGGTCCACTGGGACCTGCCTTCCCAAGCATTCTAGGTTTGTGAGTATGTTATGTTAGTTTGGGTTAGTGGCATATTATTCCATTCAAATTAGTTGTAACAGCATGCATTGGTATTCCCATTAAACAAACACCCAGATATTAACACCATTGAACAGCGGGCATATCAATATCACATGCATTATTTGAACAGAAATACACAATCAAACAACATGCAGGGTTGATTAATGGCAACAGGCCATGAGGTTTGCAGGTATGAACAGGGCACATGCAACAACAGACATGCATATATTTTTGAAACAGGACAAATGTCCATGGTTAATGAAATGTACACATACCAATATTTAGTGAGTGTTTTAATTTGCAATTATAGGGTGGGGTGGAGAAAGAAAATGATGACACATTCATAAATTATACATTGATATACATTTGTAATAAAAACACAATTAACTTGTGGGTGATAGTTTCAAAATGATTTTTAATTGACTGTCATGCTAGACCTGTTACAGATACATCACTATCCTAGTTATTTTGAATTTGATCAGATACATCATCCTGCTACACTTTGATGACAGAGCAGGGGACAACTATGGATGTTTAGTATGTCAGACAATCATTCATTCTATCTGCAAATTGTTGACTGTCATCACCATATACAGATTTTAGCCTGAACATTCAAGATTCAGACACACTGAAATCAGTTTGGGATGTTAAGTTTTAATTCCCACATGCATTTAGTTCTGTAGAACCACACTGAAGCCTATATATTCAGGAGTTATTACTACTTTATTCATTGATACATGACCCTTTCTGTCACTCTCACACATCCTGCAATTTCACAGTTCAGGTTGGTACTTCTAGGCTTTGTTCACATATTAGACCTGTGGTGATTCCAACACTTTCCAGCAGCCTCACTTCTGTCATGATTCAGCATTTCAACAGGGGATATATCTCACATGTGATTACCTCAGATTCTGAAGCTGTACTCTTGAGACTACTGCAGGTTATACTACATTTAATTAATGGTGGGACATCTGTATTACAGCCCTATTTATTTCTATCAATTATATTTCCAGTTACACTTGCATACTGATGAACTTGTTGCAACCATACCTGCAGACTTTCACTTGTTGCTTGCACATTATATTACTTTTAATCAATACACTGCAGTGTTCTGCTACATACTACACTATAATATTTATTTACAAGTACTAGGTGAGGTTACTAACCTGCATGGTGGCGCAGCCGTGCCAGCCTGTGGTCATATGCCCGTCGATTCATAGAGCGGACACCTGCAGCTGTAATACAAAATGAGTAATATTGGGCTACACATCTCCATGGTATCAGCTAGTTGAATTCCTTACATACATAAGTAAAATGTAACTTACTCAGTAGTGGGGCATTGGGCATATCCCAGACCTCCTGGATCCATTGGGTCAACTGGTCTTGTTTACGTCGCTTCAGGGCCGCATGGTGGTGACGGACCTGCTCACCAGTACGTGGAATCCCAGTAGCACTAGTGAGATCATGAGCCAACTGGTCCCATGCCTCCGCCCTGTACGCTCCCCATGAGACCTGGCCCTGCATGAGTTGGGCCTCATGATGATGAACTAGGAGCCAGACCATGTATCTGGACTCCTCAACGCCCCACTGCTGTGCTCGAAAGCAACGTCCCTCACCTACTCCACTCATTCTGCCTGCAGGTGTATTCTACAATCGTTTATGCTGTGTATTCCCGCCTATGGGGCTTATATATGCTGATTTTCCTGCACATTGCTCTGATTGGCCATTTTGAAATTGTATCTACTTCACAGAAACTGCTTTCTCATGCTCCATTTTGGATTATATCCTATATATATGCTATTTCTGCATTTCTAAGTACTGCTGTCATGGCTTAGTGGTTTAGTACCTTGACTCTAGTGCATGGTATCCTGGGTTCAAATCTGACCACTGATTTTTAATTTTCATGACTGTCTAGAAATGAGTTAAGGACCTGTCAATCAAACATGCCAAAAGCACTTTTAAGCACTTAAAACCAGGTCTGCGCTCGTTTGCGCGGAGCTAATGCATGCGCAGCGGCGGTTAGCTTGTGGGAGCGACGCGCACCTCCGCACAAACGGTGTGCGCTGGGTTAAACCTTAATTGGCTAGTAACACACATGTTCAGCTAAGCACACCTAGTTGCACACAGTTTGAGCCTGTTAAACCGGTGCTTAGCTACGGGCAAGCAATTTGCAACCTTTGAAGCATTACTCAGCTACGGGCACTCTGTCTCACAGCAGCTTAGCTATCACTACATTTCTAAATAATTTTATTATTGTATTACTTGAAATATATGCTCCATTTCCTTCCATTTTACAAATGGAAATACTTTTACATTTGTACAATACTGTCAGGGGCCTTTTTAGTGCTTATTTACAAAAAAAAAAAAGGTTGTTGTGTGGGCTCGAACCTTGCCTGCCTGCTCTTAAGCCGGCAACTCTACCGCTATGCTATTACTTCTTGGCTTACTTTGCATATTCAGTTCTTAAATCCTTTTCCACTGATTGCTAACTGCAGTTGCGTTAGTAGCACACCCGCGCACACGAGCGCATGCAGTAGCAAACATTTACGGGGTTTTAAAAAAAATAAAACAGTTTTCATTTTCATTTTATAACATCTGTTCACTTTTTACATTGCTGGTCTGTGGGGGCATGTGTTGTGTAGTGTGTTTATTCACATTTCCATGGCCTCTCTCGTGGCTGTTTACTTTCAGCCATTCTAGACTTCCGGGGGCGTGTCCACTTGCAGGGCTTAGCCTACGGACACGCCCCCTACTGTCTTACATGGACCGTGTAAGAGTTACGGTGTGATTCAGCATGCCTCATGCACCTCATGCATATGCATGACATGCTGACATCACACCGTTTAACTGCAGCCTCCGTGTAAGAGTTATAACTCTTACACGGAGGCTTCCTGAATCTGGCCCAGTGTCTCGAACGCTCATATGAGCGAATAATCATGACATCAAAATTCGTATTATGGGGGCTGCGCCTCCCACACCCCCTGCTAAATATATATTCCTACTTTGAGGTTGCACTACAGTGAAGAAGGGGCAAATATCCCATTCTTCACTGTACTGCTGTCCCAAAATACCACTTCCGATGTTATGATTATTCGCTCATATGAGCGTTCGAGTGATTGCATTTTCGTTTATCTAAAGCAGACCCAATAATTAGAACTGCTCACAAAAATTCATGAGATATAACAGAAGTAAACAAAATATATTACTATGCAGCTAAATTAACAACATATAAAATCTTACGACAAAAACACAGGGTGGTAAGGGAAAGGAACGAGAGAAAGCAAATGTTATGGAAGTATTGAATAGAGAAAAGTATAAAGCAATTAAGACAAATAAATGCCACTGTTAGTAGAGTATAGAAGAGGAAACAGATCAACAAAAATACTTAAGACAGATGTGATAAAAACAATGTGCAGTATCAGAACAGATTAGGATCTCTCATGCACTATCACAAATAATAAGCTAAAAATATCAGCACAGGCAGAAATAATTAGAAGATATGAAGATAAATATAAAGGAAAAAGAGGGGGCGGAGCCTAATGGCTAACTGGGAGCAGCTTGATTTTGAGCTCTTCATACTCATACTAGAAAATACAGGAAAAACTAAATATATTTAAAAAATTTGGGGTAAATATCGAAGATGAAGTAATTTATAACAAAACTACCAATTTTGAAGAAAAAATTCTGAAATTTTCCTGTCAAATACTACAGAGGACATTCCAAACTGTTTGAAGATGAGTAACTCCAAGAATTCACACTCAGACTCTATTATAAAAAAAGAGATGCAACAGATATCTGCTACTTTGCTGGTCTTATCACTAAAAATGGACAGATTTACTGAAAATCTAGAAAGTCTTAAAGATAACTGCCAAAAACAAACAGAGGTTTTTAAAGAAATCTTACAACAGCAACAAATAAAAATATCAGACATTAAGACTTCCTTAAGTGATGTTGATGGGAGGTTAAAAGAAAGTGAACTACATACTCAATTTCTGCTACAACAGAACACTTGGTTAATAAATAAAGTTGATGATATAGAGAATAGAGAAAGAAGGACAAACATAAGGATTTTTGGTCTTCCAGAGAAATCTGAAGGTAACGACATTATCTCATTCTTGAACTCTTGGTTTCCTGAAGTTCTCAGACTAAAAGAAGGCTTATCTTATGGGATAGAGAGGGCACACAGAGCTATCGGTAAGCCACTTTCTATTTCTTCTAAATCAGCTCCAAGATCCATAGTATTTAAATTTCTTTCTTTTATGGATAAAGAGCTTATACTGAGATCTGCATGGAGGAAAAGTCCTGTTATGTATAAACAGTCATTATTAAGATTTGATAATGACTATTCAACAAGAGTTCTGGATATAAGGAAGAAAACATGGCCATTAGTAAAACTTTTAAAACAACATAAAATCAAAGCGCAGCTCTCTTATCCAGCCAAAATAAGAATCCAATATAACAATGACATGAGAACATTCAACAGCATAGAGGAAGCCACATCTTTCATAAAGAATAATAACATAATTCCACTACCTGAAGAAATGGACTGGTTAAATTCATCTTCTTTAAAAAGGGCTCCAGGAAAAAATATCTGGTCGGATGCAAGAGAAAAAAAGAAACAAAAGACTGACAAAAAGAACTCTGATGATACTATTTCTCTCAAAGTATCAACTAAGGTATGATTATAATATATTAAAACTAAACTCTTTAATACACTAGTATAAAGCAGTTCTTTTTTTTTTCTTTTCTTACTTAATTGTTTAGTTTAATATAATACTTAAATGTTAGTACTAATTAATAACTTATTAAAGCCCTGAAGTATATACTTATTCTCTATTTACTTATTCTCTAAATACTTATTCTCTATTTACTTATTCTCTAAATACTTATTCTCTATATACTTATTCTCTAAATACTTGAAAACAATAACCAATGAAGTATACTAGACATTCTTTTTATTTTGTCACTAACCTTTTAATATAAACTGCCCTTTTAAATGGTTTTCTCTATACAACTACTCAGTTGATAAATTAAGGCACTTTCAATGCCTGAATAAATATTATCATTTTAGTAATCACATTTATGTTATTTTAAAGTACACATTCAAAATTCATTGATTTATTTTGATGTAGAGTATTGTGATAAAAATGTTATACAATAGAATCACTCATGAACATTTTAGATGTATTCAGTATATTACTGTATTATTTGAAAGTAAAACATCCACGAGCCTTCTGCTCAGTTATTTTTAGTTTCCTTATCTAAAAAGTTGTTCACCGCTTCATACATAGCACGTGACATATTTAACTGTACATAGATGTAATTTAAGTTACTGGCCAGAAGACAGCGTATAAATACACACTATTGCAGAGTTTTTCTTTTTAACACTGCTGTCTCTTTTGTATACAAGTGTTTGGTTACTAGAATACTGCAAAATAATAATTTATTTAAAAGTGTACATTCAAAATTCATTGATTTAATTTGATGTTGAGCATTGTGATAAAAATGTTATACAATAGAATCACTCATGAACATTTTAGATGTATTCAGTATATTACAGTATTATTTGAAAGTAAAAAACATCCACAAGACTTCTGCTCAGTTATTTTTAGTTTCCTTATCTAAAAAGTTGTTCACCACTTCACACATAGCACGTGATATATTTAACTGTACATAGATGTAATTTAAGTTACTGGCCAGAAGATGGCATGTAAATACTCACTATCACAGAGTTTTCTTCTTTAACATTGCTGTTTCTTCTCTATACAAGTATTTGGTTACTAGAACAGTGCAAAATAACAATTTATTCAAAAGTGCACATTCAAAATACATTGATTTAGTTTGATGAAGAGTATTGTGATAAAAATGTTATACAATAGAATCACTCATGAACATTTTAGATGTATTCAGTATATTACTGTATTATTTGAAAGTAAAAAAAAAAAACATCCACGAGCCTTCTGCTCAGTTATTTTTAGTTTCCTTATCTAAAAAGTTGTTCACCGCTTCATACATAGCACACGATATATTTAATTGTACATAGATGTAATTTAAGTTACTGGCCAGAAGATGGCGTGTAAATACACACTATTGCAGAGTTTTCCTCTCTAACACTGCTGTTTCTTCCCTATACAAGTATTTAGTTACCAGAATAGTGCGCTATCATTGCCTGAATAAATATTGTTGTTCTTGGTGAATGCTTTTATGTAGCTTAGAGGTACACATTTACAATTTTTTTAATTTGAATTAATGTAAAGTATATTAATGAAAATATTATAAAATGGAACCACTCGTGAACATTTTGGGAAGCATCTAGAACATTAAAGTATTATCTGAAGGTGGACGGTATTCATAAGCCTTCTGCTCGGCTTTTTCAGTTTTTTTGTCTGAAAAGTTGTTCACTGTCCACATTCATAAGCAGGCGATATATCCTAGCGTGTTTAGATGCAATTTAAGTTACTGATCACAAGATGGCGTGTAAACACGCACTATCGCAGAGTTCTTTCCTTAACACCGCAGTTTTGATTACAGTAAAGGAAGCGTTTGCTTTAATTATTCTCACACTTCATATATTCTTTCGTATTTTATTAAAAATTTATGGTTTATTATCAATCTCAGTTAATATCTCATGCAAGTATAGCATTAGATCTGCTTTGAAGACAACGCTATTATAACAAGAAAGATAGTGAATCATTTAAATACTGTTGTGTCTTAATGGGTGAGTGTCTGGTAAAAGTATAATACATGCGCTCTGTGAACACATCTAACCGACACTGGGTTAGATGAGTTTCTTATAGTTGTTAAGTTGTATAGAAATGGAAGAAGAGGGAAGGAAAAGGGAAGGTGAAGATCCTGAGTGTCAGGTTACTGGGAATTATACTTTCATTTATCTAAAGATTGCTTTATCATACTTGTTATTGTATAAAAGAAGTACTATACGTAAAATGTTTATTATAAATGATTAGTTATGGGACAAGAGTGCTATTGCACCATTATCAAGGTAGATTTTCTTTGCAAGTATAATTCTAATTTTGACCTTTCTCCTTTCTGTTTTATAGTTTTAACATATAAGTTGAGACCCTTTACTAGTTACCAGACGTTCACTACATTTGTGATAAGCAGAAGTCAATATTCTGATATGTGTGATCTTTAAATTGAACTTAATAGAGAAAATCTTATGAATAATAACTTACTAATAACAGAACTACAAAAGATCACATATAAGTAATTTAGGAGTGAAATTTTTTACACACTTTATTAATTTTAGACTGTGGAACTATCAGAGTTATAAAACTGACATTGACTGAAGAATGAGAAAATGCTTTAATGTAAAGCACTATAAATATTGCTTTAATTCTAACTGTTATTATATTAAATCTTATAAATGAATATTATTGTCTGTAAAGACTTTAATTGGTTTTGATAAAGTGGTTAGCTATATGTCAATTAACTTCACTATGCTGATGTAATACCTTATATAGATCTAAAAATATGTAAAAAAATCTATTTTATTTTAAACAGTATCTATCTATCATACTCACTCTACTTCTTTTTATTATTAATAACAATGTTAAATATCACTAATGACAATTAATGATCTGACATTTGCTAATATATTATTTACAATTGGTAATTTGCAAAAATGTCATAATATTAATGAAAAATGAACATCTAATATATTATTAAAGTAATTAACAAATGTCTTATTTAAAATTGTTTGCAATTTGAAATAATATCTCATTTTAGAATCTAATTAGTAATGAACAAAACTTCACAGACTAGGTATATATGTTATTTACATAATAAGTGTATCTTGTTCTCTGGTTTTAGTTTTCATTTTTTTGAGGAGCTCAATTTAAAGCAACATTTCCTCATTAATGCAACTATTATTATTGAGGGTAAATCTGTTTGAACTTTTAAGTCCAAACAGATTTGAGGTGCTAGACACTTTATGTTTGGGATTTAGAACGGTAAAATCATTAATTGTTTATTCAATTTATGTTAACGCAATGTTTTTCAGCTTTTTCTTTTTTCAGTGGTCCAATTTGAAACTTTTTTAAGCATATATAGAAATAAATATATTCATTTCAAAATAACTTTTAAAAGAGAGGATAAATCTAATACTCAAAACACATTAACTTCCAAGGTAAAACAAAATTTCAAGAACAAACAATCCAAAAGTACAAATAAGTACTTAAAAAAATGACAGACACAACTTTATTATCTATAAATATTAATGGTTTAAATAATTCTATAAAAGGTCGAATTTTCTAAGATATTTGAAATTACAAAAAGCACAAATCATATTTATACAAGAATCTCATTTTAATAGAGATGATAATTTCACATGGAAACCTAGTGACTATCTCATTCTTTCTCACTCCCTTTACAAAAAAAAAAAAAAAACAAGAGGAGTTATAATTTTATGGAAAAAAAGTGTAGTTATTCCTCAAATCATTTACAAACACGAAGATAAAGAAGGGTTAATATCAATTGTAATAATAAAATATCAAAATAGAATTTGGACTTTAATAAATATTTACTGGATTCCTGGAATAGGATTGTCTATGGTTAAAAAACACATAGAATTAATTAACAAAGTAAATAAAGGTATGATATAATGGGGGGAGATTTCAATTGTATTTTAGATAACTCTGAAACAACTAATAAAAGAAAGTTACGTCACACACTCGTAAGTAAATATTTCAAGAGATGGTTAGAAAGCTTAAATCTAATAGATACATTTAATTTTAAAGATTCTAACTCATTAAGTTATACACATAACGATTATCGCTTTAATACTAAAACAAGAATAGATAAAATATTGGTCTCCTCTGATTTAAACAGTAGGATAACAACATTTTATATTATCCCATGTCCCCTTTCAGACCATAATGCCTTAATTCTTAAACTACAAATTGATTTCAAAAGATTAAACACTGTAACTAGAATACCAGCTTACATCCTTAAATTAAAAGAGTTTAAACCTTGGCTAGATTCAGAAATCAAATATTTCTTAGAAACAAATCCTATTAACGATACAAATAATATAATAACTTGGGATACACTCAAGGCTTTTTTGTATGGCAAGATTATAGGATGGTTTAAAAATAAAACAAAGGAATGGGAATCTGAATTGCATAACATACAAAAACGAAAAACAGAAATAAATACAAGTTCTTATGATGTAATAGAGTCTCAGGAAAAAAAAAGAAATTATAGATTTAAATAAAATTACAATGAATTCCTCACTCATAAAACAAATCTAGCTTTCGAAAAACTAAAATTTGCTTCAATGTCAACTTCTCCAAAACACTTACATAATCTAGCAATGAGAATTAAAAAGCAGAACTTAGAAAATAACATCATAAATATAATACATGAAGGAAAAGGGAAAAAAAGGTATCTGATGTGAATGATATTCTTGAAGCTTTTAAGTTCTATTATGCTAAGCATTATGGAAATAATGATAATAATATTTTATTTTCAGATCAGAAATTGAATAGTTCCTTAATAAAAAAACTACCTGATCAATTAAAAGTAGAAATGGACAAGCATATCTCCATAAAAGAAATAAAAGATATAATTAAAGTAAGTAAAAACAACAAATCGCCAGGAATGGATGGAATAATAATGGAATTATATAAAATTTTTCCAAATTCAGCAATTTCTCTACTTCATAACATGCTAAATGATATTCAAACTCAAATGATTACACCACCATCCTGGAAATATTCACTAGTTACCCGTATAAAAAAAAGATAAAAGCGATCCATCCCAATGTAGTTCATATAGACCTATCTTCCTGCTTAATAATGATTATAAAATCTTTATGTCTATCTTAGTAAATAGAATTAAGAAATCCCTGACTAAAGTCATAAATGAAGACCAAACAGGCTTTATATTTGGAAGACACACATATGACAATACTCAGAGAATTTTAACCATTATAGAAGCTTTGAACAGAGACAATTCAGAAGCTCTTATAATCACATTAGATATAGAGAAAGCATTTGATTTGGTAAACTGGAAGTATCTATTTAAAATTTTCGAACTTTTTGAATTCTCATTAAACTTTATAAATTTAATAAAGAATATATATAAAGACAACCTGGCTTATGTAAAATTAGGCCCATTTACCTCGGAAGCTTTCAAAATAACTAAAGGCTCTAAGCAAGGTTGCCCTATGTCTCCCATCCTGTTTGCCCTGGCGATAGAATTATTTGCGTCTGCAATACGAAGTGATCTAAAAATAGAAGGAATTAACTTTTACAATAAATTTAATTCTAAAATCATGTTATTTGCTGACGATATATTGCTGACTTTAAGACCGAATGAAGAGTCCATGCAAGAATTAGAGAAACAAGTAGAAGATTTTTTTTCCATTTCAGGTCTTTGTTTCAATAAATCCAACTCAAAACATATACTTGTAAATAAAATACACGACATGCATCTGAATAAATATCAAATAATTGGAGAAAAGGTATCTTCACTAGAATATCTAGGAATTCTTATATCTGAGAACATAGATACTACCATGACCTTAAATTATAATAAAATCCAAAATTTAATTCAAAAACAAGTTAATAGCTGGAATAAATTAATGTTAAACTTGGAAGATAGGTAACAGTTAATAAAAATGATATTACTACCACAAATAAACTATATAGCATTAGCAATCCCTATTTTACCAGATAAAAAGTTATAAAGACAATACAGAAACTTTTAATGGATTTTCTTTGGTATCCAAAAAAGAATAGAATTGCATTCTCACATCATATTAGACCCTGGGACTTGGGAGGAATTAAATTTCCAGACATAGAAACGTATATTAAAGCTTCCATCATTAAACTTATACTAAATTGGGTAAATCTAAATTATTCATCCGCATGGAAAATTTTACATTTAACTTTCTTCTTAAATGAAAACAAAATATTAAAAAATATGGATTTGGAGAATTCTAACAACATATTTTGGCATGTTCTATGTCATAGCTTACAAAATAAAACAACAAAGCCCACTAACTTATCATATCTGAATAATATTTATAATCTATTTAGAAAATTTATAATTACAAATCCAGATATAAAATTATGGTTTGATCTCTTAATACCATTTAAAACATCAAAGAATTTTAAAGAAAAAATCCAAGAAAAAATACTCATTAATTGGGAATCCAAAAACTTTATTTACTGGTTTCAATGCTTAAATAATCACAGTACTTTAACCACCCAACAAGTAATAAATGAGTTTAGTAAATCTGAAATAGACAGAACAGAACTTCAAAAAATACTACAATATGCAAGTGATTTATGTAGAATTATTAATGGTTCAAGCTTTAATACTATACCTAAGTTCATAAAATATATGCAAGAATTGATTTATGGAAATCATAATAAGCTAATTTCTATATCTAAATTATACAAAATTTTAATAGTGTATAAAACCAAAATAGGTCAAAATGTTGTGAACATTTTAACAAAGGACTTGACAATAAATCTATCATCTGAAGGTATAAATGACCTTTTGTTGTCAGTTAAGCTAACATCAAACTTCCAGATATGGAAAATCTTCACATGGAAATTTTTACATAGAGCCTTTTATACACCATATAAAATAGCCAAATTTGATCCTGCCCAAAAGCCCACATGCTGGAGATGTACTGTAAACTGTCAGGCGGATTGGATACATATATTTTATGATTGCATTAAAAAATTCTGGGAAGATATTAATAGATTTCTTCAAGCCATTTATAATGATAAATTTGTTCTAACAAAATCTTTAATTTTTTTGAATGTAGATGACTCAGTAACTATGAGTAAAAGTGGTCAATATCTTTTATGGTCTATTCTGGCTGTAGCCAGAAAATGTATAACAAGAAAATGGAAATCCACTGTTCCTCCAAGTTATGAAGACTTCATATCTCTATTAAAGGAATCTGCACAGAAAGAAATAAAAGTCAAAGAAGAAAGAATTGTTCCCAGACGTTGGACAGACAATCCTTGGAATAAAATCTTAATACTTATAGACACATTACAAAAGGACAGAATTTCTTCTACATGAAATTGAAATGTCATAAACTAAGATGAACTTATGTGAATATATGCCAGTAAAGGTTATACTAGTTCGATGAGATTATTCCTCTTTATAACCTTATTGGTTAATCCTTTTCATTGGACCACCTGCAAATATTGTACATATTATTATAGTTATTAACTATTTTCTTTTATTTTGAATTGTAATTTAAAATTTACTGTATCATAATTTGTCTACAAACAAAAAAAAAAATATATTTAGCAAAAAAAAAATATATATATATATAAAGGAAAAAAAGTACAAAATAAGCAATTTATTGATGATCCAAAAAGGTTTTAAACAGAATTGTGAAACAAGGCAAAATGAATTGAAACACCACCAAAACAAAGAAGAAATATCTATGAAGATCCTGTGGAGCATGACAAAGATGATGAATGAACAGAAGGAGTAAATGAAAGAATAAGAAGTTCAAATGTACAGGATATGAAATGGGATAAAGTAACAGCCAGAGAGATTGAAACAAGAAAAGCTCCTAACTGGAAAAACCTAGGCCCAGATACAGTACTTAACTTCTGGCTAAAAGTATTAACATCACTACATGAAGATTTAGCCATGAGTAAGAAATAATTATATGCACCTCCAGAACAGATAGCAACCTGGTTAACAACAGGAAAAATGATGCTTTTACTTAAGAAAGAACCTGCAAGCTCTCCTAAAAACTATAAACCACCAACTTGCCTTCCGATGATGTATAAACTATATACTGGAATTGATGCTGATAGAGTTTATAGTCATTTAGAAAAAAACTAAATCATGGCAATAGAACAAAAGGGTAATAAAAGAAAGTCATATGGAACAAAAGATCATCTGTTGAAGTCATAATGGAGAACTGTAAAAAGTGGAAGAACCTAATTATGACTTGGATAGACTACAAAAAAGAGGTGACAGCATATCACATTCACAGATAAAGGCAAACAATAGTAATAACAAGCAGCAGGACCACCACAGCTGATAGTGTTGTGAGCAACACTTCATCGGATCTAAAAACAGTATATGTAAAAGACACTTAAATACTACTTTCAAATATCATAGTTAACCAATCATCAGAAATCATTGCATTCACATCCAATTAAAATAATTTATTCAATAAACTAACTTACATCCCTCTAGGGCTGGCTTTAAAGAAATACAACCATTTAACCCTGGATACCTATCAGCTTGCAACATAAGTATCCAGTGTAACTCAACTTATGATATGATACAAGGTAATTTAGAACCTGCTACTGATGATTTTTTTGAATTCTTACAATTAATAAGGGAACTTGAAGACAATTTACAAAAGTTAAAGAAAAACAGTGGCAATTCTTGCATTTAGAGGTGTGCCTGCAGCATAGAATTGTTCCATGAGGCATGTGAGTTTTATGCATGCCTACATATGGAGACCCATACCCGGAGCTATTGAAAAGATGGCAGCGCTTGAACTTAGAATTAATTTTTAGTTATATTGAATTGTTGCTGGACTACTTTAAGGCCATAGAAAACACACTGATGGAAATGGTACAAACTTTGGTTTAAACGACTGAGCAATGTACACTAACCGAGAAGTTTATGCATGTAAGTGACAATATATTCAATAACTTGGCTTCACTAGATGTGAAACTACAACGTATCAAAACTCATAAGATGATAACAGACTTTAAAGATTTTCAAATGGGACATATTTATGTGTGGCCCAGAGAGATGGAGCATGCAAATGATAAATCACAGCCAATGAATACTGTGTCAAGTGATGTGGAATTGATAACAACTATTGAATCCAGTGAAACAATAATTGTACCATCTGCTAGTAATGCTTCCTCCAGTAAGGAGTCAACATGCACTGATATTTCTTCTATAAATAATTTGGAAAAGAAAGCTTCCTGTGATAATACTGCAAGTTCCATGAGAATGGAAAAGTGTTGTGAAGTGACAGGAGTGTGACTGAAGGTTACCATGGCAACTGACTCCATTTTTCCTCAATTTCTGGTCATGACAAGAATGAGACGGGAATCATGATTGACCAGCAGGGGTTGTAATAATTGGAAGTGAGTGCAAAGAGTGAGGAAAGCATGGAGATAAATGACTTGATTTTCAACTTGTCCAGCTATGTTTTGAGACCTGAAGAGTTTCTGTATTGATCAGGGGTTTGAGTTTCATCCCTGCAACATCTTCTAAAGTAAGTGAGGTCTTGGTAGACCTGAGATTATTTGCTCACAATGTGGCTCTGAAATTAATGTTTGGTGATAGACCTATGCCTACAATAATGGGCTTTAGAAAACCGAGTGTGTTTGTACCACAACTTCCTGCACATGTAAGCATGTTTGTTAGGGCTTGTGAGGACGATATATGTACCTTTTTGTATTCAACACATAAGTCCTTCTATAACTTAAGCAAGTTAGAGCAACAAGCGTTATCTTCTTTGAAGAATAATAAAGACATCTGTATAATGCCAGCTGATAAGGGGGGGTCTGTTGTTGTTATGAATTTGGATGACTACCATGGAAGAATGATACTGATGTTAAATGAAGAACCTACATATATGAAATTAGCTAAATCTAAAGTAAAGGACATTGCTAATTATGTTCATGATATGTTATATGAATTATTGATGAATAGGTCTATTGACAAGTCTTTATATGATTTTCTTTATGTAACACATCCAGTAATATCGACAATTAAAAGACTACCTAAGATACACAGAGATGTTATTAGTCCCCCCTTATGGCTTATTGTTGTTGGGGAAGGTTGCATGACTCAAGCTTGTTCTATTTTTGTAGAGAAGAATTTAAAAGTTGTTACTTCATCAATTCCTAATATTTTAAAAGACACTAAGCAATTTTTGAATGACTTATATGTATATGTAAGTCAGTTAGATAATATTTCAGAGTATTTACTGCTTACTGTTGACATTAAGAATGTGTTTACCTCCATTCCTAATGATTATGGTATTGAAGCAATTAGGCATATGTTAACTCATAAAAGTGAGTATATGAATACATCTATAAACAACATATGTCTCATGCTGGACCTTATTTTGAAAAATAATGTCTTTTTATATGCAGATGTAATTTATTTACAACAGTGGGGCAGTGCCAGGGGTACCCCATGTGCAACAAACTTCTACAGAAACTTAGATTTGAGCAAGTGGGAGGAAGAGCATATATTGAATGTGAATGATTATAATTAATATTTAATTATCGTCGCTTTGTTGACAACGTATTTATTTAATGGAGGGGTTCACAGCAGGAGTTAGTAGCCTTTGTGATGTTTTTGAATAACACCACAGATTTCCTAGAATTTACCACATCATGTTCAAGCAAGGAAATAGACTCCCTTGATGTACATCTTGAAATAGATGATATGGGTATTTTAAATACCTCTTTATATCCTAAGAGTTGTTGGAAAAACTATTTATTAAAGCATGACAGCATGCATCCAAGGCATGTTTATCCAAATATAGTAAAAGGACAGTATATGAGAGCCTATAGGTTATGTACCTCAGAGTCAGACTTTAAAGATGCTTTAGAACTATTGACTAATAATTTTATGGAAAGGGGCTACAATATAAATATATTAGATGTGAATAAAAAATTAGTTATTACATAAAACAGACCTCGGACCTTCTCTGGCTGTTACTTCATCCCATTTTAAATCCTGTACATTTGAACCTCTTACTGTTTCTTTTGCTTCTTCTATTTAGCATTGCTGTTATGTTCCACAGGGTCTTCATAGATATTTCTCCAAAATTTGTCTATTTCTTTTTTGTGGAATTCCTCTTCCCTTTGCCTTGTTTCTCAATTCTCCATAATTTTTTTTGGCTTATCAGTAAATTGCTTATTTAGTACATTTCCTTTATATTTATCTGCATAGCATCTACATTTTTCTGCTTTTGTTAATAACTTTAGTTTATTATTTTCAATAGTGCACGATAGATCCTGGTCTGTTCTGATATGGCACATTGCTTTTATCATGTCTATTTTCCTAAATATTTTTTTATCTGGTCCCTATGCTGTACTCTTCTAACAGTGATACTTCTTGTCTTAATTGCTTTATAGTTTTCTCTATTGTTACCTCCATGATGGCATTTGGTTTCTTCCCTTCCTTTTTTTCCTTTCCTTTCTTTTATTGTCCTGTGTTTTTCTGGTAAGACTTTATCTGTTATTAATTTTGCTGCATGGTAATATATCCTATTAACTTCTGTTATATCGCATGAACTTCTGTGAATATTCCTGATTACTGTGTTCATTTGTTCTACAGAACTTCTTACATTTTGGGTATTATTGATTTTCTGTAACCTATTTCTTTTGTTGATCTTAATATCTCTGTCCACCTCCATTAAATCAAGCAGCTCTTCCTTAGATAATTTTTTTTCCTAAACTAAGTGCACATTCTTTGTTCTCCATTCCCTGCGGGCATTCTACAGAAAGTTCCAGAACATCTTCCTGTGACATATTCCTGTCCAGGACCAAGATGGGACAGGTGCCAAGTTACAGGCAATCTGTTCTTTGTCTGAACAAGCAAATAAGTCAAATGAAATTTGAGGTGAAATCCTCTAAAGCTAACTTTGATTTTAAATTGGCCATATCCACTAAGGACAATCACAAAGCCTTCTTCACATATGTCCGCAATCTCAAAGGTATCTCCAAACCACACCAACTTCAAATCTCTCTTGTTCTCCCACCTATCTTCAGAATGGACATGCCCATGCCACTCTCCAATATAACTTACCCCTCTAGCTACTCTCATCTCCAACCCCTGCTACAGCTACTTCTCATACCAATACTTTGTCTACTACTACACTCAATTAAACCAATACTGAACAGCCTCCTGTTGCACCTTGGCAAACCTTATTAGATTTTCTTATATCAGTACATGTATCTAGCTTTGTACATGCAACATTTCCAACAATGTCCTATTATTTGTATTTCTTTGCATGATTGTATTATACCTCATATGTATTATGCTGTATTTTGAGTCTGATTTAGATGATTATACTGCTTTGTGTATGCTTGTAATTGTTCATTGGAGCTTTTCTCCCTGGGTCTCCACTGAAAACGGGCTCTTCTTGGCCCAGTGGACTTCCCCAGTCATCAAACTGAAAATAAATAAATAAATAAATAAGCAATACCTTAATCTGCTCTGAAATGGTAGTCAAGAACACCACATACACAAAAGCCATAGATATAGCCAACCAGCTGGCAGACAGGCTCAGTGAAAACTTCACCTACCTGTTCCTCCATCAGAAAACCAGGACAGCTGCAGCACCTGCCCCCCTCCCCTCATCACCAGGGAGCAGGTCTTTAATGCCCTCTCAAAGGCAAAAAATACAGACTCCATGGGACCTGACAACATCCTTGGCTGTGTCCTACATGAACTCAGGCATGAGCTCTCAGCTCCATTAGGCACCTTATTCAACCAAAGCCTGAGCACCGGCTTATTTCTAGCTGAATGGAGGAGAGCCACTGTCATCCTTCTACACAAAGATGGATTCTCCACTGACCCAGGCAATTATAGATCCATCACCCTAACTAGCCTGATCTGCAAGGCCATTGAGCATGTAGAACAGAGCGTGTTTATGTACATTTAAGAAGCATTTCCAGATGTAGGCATGTGCATATAAATAGTGAGAACATGCAGGCAGCAGTGCCATTTTGAGAGAACAGCCAGAGTGTTAACATATATGAGTGTGGTAGCCAGTCTGTTTATAAGTTTATTTAAGTTTAAGTTACAAAGCCTCATTCCTGATGTGCTTTTGTGTAATAAAGATACTTGAACTGAACCTGTCTGGATGAGAGACAGAGTGCATTATCATAGACCTTATAAACAAGGACATTGGCAACTTTCAAATGCTTGACCCTGCAACCTTTGGTTTTGTCAAAGAGAGATCATAATTGTTAAACTTGGTCGACTTCTTTGAAACAGTCACCAAACCGATGGGAGAGGGGAAGACAGTGCACACCGCTTACCTTGACCTAGCCAAAGCCTTCAACACTATTCCCCACTAAGGCATAATAGATAAACTCTCCCTGCTAGGCATCAACCCTTATGTTACCAGATGAGAAGCTAAATGGCTCACTGATAGAACCCACTCAGTCAAAATAGGGGAAACCACCTCTAGTAGCAGACCCGTAACGAGTGGTGTACCCCAAGGATCAGTCATGGGGACTCTACTGTTTGGGATATACTTTTCTGAAGTGCAAGTCAAAACCAGTGGGATGTGGCTGACCAAGTTTGCAGATGACTGCAAGCCGGGTGCTTTCTTAAATTCCTCTAGCGATGTGAATATCCTCCAAGAAGGCCTTACCCAAACTAATGACTGGTGCCAGAAGCATGGCTTCAAACTGAATGCCAAGGTATGCATAATTATCTCCTTTGGGAAAATGGTGTCCCCACTAATTATAACCATAAAACCTCGACCACTGTGTAAGACACAAAAAGGCACAGGCACTGGTACTAAAAAGATACAAATGTTTAATTCAAAACGACCACAATGACTGAGCGCTTTCACCAGCAACCTGGTTTCTTCAGAGTCATATTTTACAAGTAAAAAAAACCTTCTATAAATACCCACTACCCACAACCAATTGATTAATTAATTAACTCATTAAATCAATTTGTATGAACTAGCAGAAATCATCAACATTATTTGTATAACAATTCTATACAGAATAACATACAAATGTGCAATTGCAACACCAAGAATTGTGTATACATTGCATCGTGTATGTCTTGCAAAGCTTTTTATGTTGGCATGACTACACGATGCTTAAAAGACAGAATCAGGGAACATAATAGTTATATTAGGAGAAAGGACGAGTACAATGCACTTTATATGCACTCTAAGTTTTGTGTTAATTTTAACAAATTTTTATTTTTTATTATAGCTAGAGTTAGATTTGATAATAACTGTGACATTAGCAACAAGGTGGCTATGCTTGAAATGGAGTGGCGAATCAGATTAAATGCTATGAGGCATCCAGGACTCAATGAGTCCATTTCAATAAAGCCTCAGTTAAAGTATCTAGCTAGTTTGATATAGTTCAGTTTCATCATGTATCAACAATATTTGTAGCTGCATTTTTTAATTAATTTTTGTAATTTTTGGTATTGATTTGCTAACACCTGGTATTGGTTAGGTTTTGCTCACTGGCTGTGACCTAGTACATTTGTATGTTATTCTGTATAGAATTGTTATACAAATAGTGTTGATGATTTCTGCTAGTTCATACAAATTGATTTAATGAGTTAATTAATTAATCAATTGGTTGTGGGTAGTGGGTATTTATAGAAGGTTTTTATACTTGTAAAATATGACTCTGAAGAAACCAGGTTGCTGGTGAAAGCGCTCAGTCATTGTGGTCATTTTGAATTAAACATTTGTATCTTTTTAGTACCAGTGCCTGTGCCTTTTCGTGTCTTACACAGTGGTCAAGGTTTTATAGTTTTATTCAGGTTGATCCTGTATTGGGTCTTTCCATTGTGGTCCCCACTAATTATCACATTAATAGCAATGTACTAAGCATGCAATCAGTCATGAAGGACATGAGCATCCAGTTTGATAGCAACCTGACTTTTGACCACCATGTTGCTTCCATTGTATGGAAGGCTTTTTACATGGCCCGCCTCATAAGTAAGGTTATTACATCCAGGGACAAGGAAGTCATAACATCCCTGTATTCCTCCCTTATCAGACCCATTATCAAGTGCAATTCCTTCTTCGGCATGTAGCTTGTAAGCACATGCAGTAGCTTGAGAGAGCACAGAGGCTCTTGACCAGGAAAATCTAGAGTCAAGGGAAGGCCTTCCATTTGTGATGGTGATGTTATGTTTTCTGAACACTGGTGTCAGCCTGATCTTGGTGTATAGGTGATTGTATTTCAGTGACCATTGTACTACTAATGCCCACTGGAACAACCTCATATGAAACCTGGCTAGAAGGACTAACAGAATGGTTGAGGCCATAAGCCCTAGCATTGAAGAATGAATCTTGCTGTAGCAGACTGATGTTTCAGAAAAGATGAGGTTGTCAACTGAAGCGGCAAGAGTCTGTGACATGATAGGTTGACTAACTGTGAGGGAGTACTCAGGTGGTATTCTACGAATTCCATGTTTTGTGCTGGGTTGAGCTGATTTTTTGGTAGATTTACTGACAAAGCATTCAGAACAAGAAGTCTCTGTTTTGACACAACATTTGCTTTAAGGTAGTTCTCAGGAGCCAATCATCTAGATATGGAAAAAAAATTAGACCCCTAGCAGATAGAGTTGTGCTGCTACCATTGTCATTATCTTTGTAAACACCCTAGGGGCCGTGGTGAGACTGAAAGGCTGTGCATGAAATTGGTTTTGATTGGCTCCCAGCCTGAAATTGAGATATCTCCTTGAATGCTTCTCTATCATTACTTGATAGTATTCATCCTTGAGATCCACTGAGCATATCCAATCATCTTTCAGTTGTGACCATCCAGAATTTTGTCTTTATTACAAATTTGTTTAAATTACTCAGAATTAGAATAGGTCTGAGGTCTACTGTTTACTTTGACACTAAATGGAACCTTGAATAGACTTGAGATCCATGTTGGTCTTTGTGGGGACTGGCTGGATGACTCTTTTTTTTTTCTAGGAGCTTTGAAATTTCTGTTACTGCCAGTTCTTGTTGACTGGGTGGCAATGTCTGGAACTGGTTTCTTTGGTCATGGACTAAGGGCAAATGAATTAATATACCCTCTGGAAATAATGTCTAGTACCCAGAAATCTGTTGTTCTCTCTTGCCAGGTTATTAACTGCTGAGAGAATTGCCCTCAACTGCTTCCAGAGTGCAGCAGTTGAGCAACCCTTTAGGGGTGATAACAGGGTTTCTTGGAAAAGGGCCTTCTGAAGCCCTGATTCTCCAGGTCATTTCTGCCTCTAGGGTGACATCCATTATGATATCCTCCACCTCTGCCTTGAGGAGTTCTATTACTAGTAGACTCTTGATAAGATCACTGTAATTTTCTGAACCACATATTTTTCCCCTTTCTCTGATTCCTAGAACAGGCCCTTTGTGGAGCAGAAAGGAAGATGCCTATGGCAGAGAGGGTTTTACCATCCTGTTGACTTCTAGTTTGAGTGTCTTTGACTTTTGGTCCAAACAATGTAGAACCATCGTAGTGGGCATTGATAAAGGATGTCTCAAAACTTTCCGCAAAGTCATAAAAATGCATCCAGGCATGCCGACGTATTGTAATAAAAGAGCCTTTTGCCTTAACTGAGCCATCTGCTACATTCAAAATAAGTCTCATGGTGACACTAGATGAAGATTGTAGAATTGATAGCTGGGATTCCACGTTCTTCTAGACATGTGAAAGTAAGACCCTAGAGACAGACTTGGAAATCTCTTTTGTGAGGTCTCTCGAAAATCAGTGACATAGGTCAAATAATTCAGCAAACTCAGGGTAAAGGACACCAAGGTATATGCTCATTTTCCAAAATGATCTAATACTCTGGGCTCTCTATTTGGAAGATGGGTCACTGAACTCTATTCTGCAAATTATTTCATGGTGGCCGCAGCTACCACCATTGCATCTACAGGAGGACCCTTGCTCCAGTGCTTCCTATTGGCTGGCACTGATAAAATTTTGTCAGGTTTCTTAAGGAAAGACTCCACCACGCTGGGATCCTTCCATGCCTGTTGGGCCATCAGATACACTGACGGGTCCACTCAGGACGAAGATGGGGCGAAAGCAAAAGCCTCTAGGAACATGGAATCATCAGTAGAAGGAGAGCTGGTGGAATATTCCTGCTTCTCTTTTATTAATTTCAAGATTTTGATAAAAGTGACATCTTCGGGGGGGGGGGGGGGGGCTTCTCTTGCTCTAAGTCCGTGTCTTTGTTGAATGACTCTGGAGAAAAGTCAATATGCTTCCACTTGTAAATCCATTTTTGGTGTCCCAGCTCAGTGGAAATCCGAGGGTTCCGAATCAGACTGGTAACTTACTATGTAAGTCTCTTGAGGCTTTGGTAACAAAAGACCCTGTTGAAAAGACTGATGATCGAAAGAGCCAGATTCCACATGGGCTTCAGATGGAGGCAATCTAAATGAAGATATCTTCTCCCTAGTTGACATGACTCTCTGAAAGGCTTCGAAAGCTGATTATGCTGAAGGAATCCACTCCAATGAAATTGGTGCATACCACTCATAACCAACAACACTGAAACTGATCTTGATGCCAAACTATTGAGTACCAAAGCACGAGGGGCGGGGCTGGCTCCAAAGACCTTGGTGTCGAACCCTTCCCTTGTACTCTGGAACTGAGCCCTCGGCTCCAAGATTCCATGAGTTCCAAATGAGTGTAGGCCAAAAGAAAGAGACAGACCCTGTTGGAGTCGAAGAGGGAAAGCTCTCAGGTCCAACAATGATGCATCAGAGCAGACTAATGATGTATCACAGTTGGACAAGGTAATGGAAGGGTGATTAGACCTGCACTCTGCACTGTCTGAGGAGACAGTACCGAGGGAACCCCAAGTTGGATCTGTGCTCTTAGGAGTCTCCTCATCCATCTATCAACATGCTGATTGGAGAGATTCCTATAGGACTGATATGATGATTCCAATGAAACTGGTCTACACCATCACTAGTGCACAAGCATTGAGATTCCTGGACTTTGTCAATACAAATGCTGTGAAACAATTAGTCAGAGTGCCTACTAGTAGGAATAACATATTGAATCTTGTTTTTACTAATATAGAAGCATCTTGCACCATCCCTTGCATATCTTCATCACCTATTAGATCTGACCATAAAGCACTCTACTTTGAAATAAAACTGAAACCAGCGATCCCTTCCACCCAAAGTACCTTTGGAAATTTTTTATGACAGACTACTTACTCTCAAGTGATACATTGGGAAGCTTCAAATCCACACCATACCCAGTTAACTGCACTGAATATGCAGAAATGTACACCAACGCACTATACCAGCATGTAGACAGATTTACAGATGTAGCTGTAACCCATAGGAACAAGTGCAGGGCAAACCACAGAAAAAGACTCACATGGTGGAACCATAATATCAAGCTTTATAATAAAAGGAAAATAATTCTGACTAAAGGTAAGAAGATTAATTCCAAGAATGTTAGAGCCCTTGTCACTGAAAAAAACAAACAAACTCTGGAGCTTAATAAAATCCACCAATGCCAAGTTTAAGGTTAAAATAGATATCCAAGCCAAAGAAAATTACAAGGAATTTTTTAGTTATATTTATAATCTCAGAAGTACAATGCAGCAATGCACTCAGCTGATTGTGAATGATGTTACCTACATTGAGGCTGAAGATATAACAAACTTACTGTCCAATAAGTTTAGCTCTAAGTTTACCCCTCTCTCCCCTCCATCTGTCCCTCAATATATACTTGAAACTGGCTCGATCCCAGCTATCACCTAATGCCAAGTCCTAAAAGTGCTATGCAAAGCTAAAAATATCGCATTGATGGCTCCTGACAATATCCCTAGATGCATCTTAAATAGCATGAAGCACTATTTAGTCACACACCTAATGACAGTGTTCAATCTCAGATTTTGTACTAAGCAAATGGAGAAAATCTGCAGTCATTCTACTGGATAAGGGAGGACCTTCCATAGACCCAGGCAATTACAGACCCATAAGTTTGACCAGCATCATGTGCAAAGCCATGGAAAGACTAATTATGGAATTAATAAATCAGAGCGTAGGGAACCTCCAAATACTGGACTCATTTCAGCCTGGATTCATCAAGGGCAGGTTGTGCTTACTCAGCCTGGTGGATTTTATTGAAGAGGTCACAAAAGCAATGGATGAAAGCAAGATGGTACACACCACATACCTTGACCCAGCCAAAGCTTTTGACACAAATGCACTCTATAAGCACTTACACGAATGCATGGATCGTGCTATCCCTAACAGTACCAAGACACTATCCTCCAAAAAAAGGAAGCTAATCTGGTCATCCCCTGCCATAAACAAACTCTACAACAGAAGAAAGAAACTGTTGCAAAAGAGAGTAAAATCCCATGAGTGGAGGAGCTCCCTGGTCAGCCTCAGTAAGTAGCTGAGATCCCTCATAAAATTCTCCAAAGCTAGTTACAAAAACAAAATTGCCACTGATTCTATGTCAGGAATCTCAATGGCAACACCCAGATCTGCTCTGAGTTACAGCACGATGGCATGAAATTTACAGAACCACCTGATATTGCCAACATCCTGGCAGATAGGTTCATTGCTAACTTTAACCTCCTCTCACCCACAAAAGGGCCCATATCTATTCCGGAAGAATGCAGAGTCCCTGTAATCACAACTATGCAGGTAAAAAACGCACTCTCTAAAGCCAAGAACACAGCATCCATAGGACCAGACAACATGCCAGGCTACGTTTTACATGAACTTCAGAATGAAATGGGTCCTCACCTAAGTACCATGTTCAATCATAGCCTCACTTCAGGCTTTGTGCCCACTAAATGGTGCACAGCAACAGTTATCCCACTCCACCAAGATGGAGCCACCATGGACCCCAGAAATTATTACCCTATTAGCCTGATGAGCCTGGTCTGCAAGGCCATGGAATGTATCACATGGAACTCATAAATAAAGACATTGGCAACCTCCAAACTCTGGACCCCACCAAGTTTGGGTTTGTAAATGGCAGATCATGTCTCCTAAACCTGATATATTTCTTTGAACCAGTCACCAAAGCTGTAGATGAGGGTAAAGTGGTTCACACAGCCTATCTAGACTTCGCCAAGGCTTTTGACACCATCCCCCATTTTGGAATTATCGATAAACTCATTAAACTAGGTATAAACCCCTACGTCACAAGATGGGTTACCAGCTGGCTCACTGACAGATCCCACACTGTAAAAGCTGCAGACTCCAAATCCAACTTCAAACCAGTGACAAGTGGAGTACCACAGGGTTCAGTCCTGGGTCCTCTCCTGTTTGGGATCTACTTCTCTGAAGTATAGGCTAACAGAGAAGGTCTCTGGCTAATGAAGTTCGCAGATGACTGCAAACTAGTAGCCATAATCGAGTCCACAAACAATGTGGACATCCTACAGAAGGGCCTCACTCAGACAGATGCCTGGTGTCAGAGCCATAGCCTCAAGCTCAGTGCCAAAAAGTGCATTGTCATCCCCTTCAGTAAAAACTCTGTACCCATGAACTACCACGTGGGTGCCAGTCTACTTAACACAGAAAGTGTGATAAGAAACCTTGGGACCCAGGTGGACAGTAGTCTCTCCTTTGATAATCACATAACTACAGTGGTCAGGAAATACTTCTACTTGGCAGACCTCATCACAAAAGGGTTCTCATCCAGGAAAAAAGAGGACATTGTTCCCCTCTACTTGTTACTCATTAAACCCATTATAGAGTATAGCACCCCTTTTGGTATGTACCTCACAAGACATCTACAACAGCTGGAAAGGCCGCAGAAGTACCTCACAAAGAGGACTAATGTCCCCAAACAGATGCCTTATGCTGACTGTCTCAAAAAACTCCAGCTTTACTCCATCACATATCACCTACTCCGAGGTAATCTCTGCCTAACATACAAAGCTATGTCAAACCCAGAGCTGTTGGACATGCTCCACCAAAAGAAATCCCAATCCCTCCAAGCTACATGCTCTAGAGACCTTAACCTTGTCACCACAATAAGCAGAACATGCTAGAGGGATAGATTCCTGTCCCAGAGACTTTTCATACTCTGGAACAAGCTACCCATCTATATCAAACAAAGCTCCTCATTAGCACTCTTCAAGAAAAATCTTGATGAGTGGATGGGAAATAGGAAATTAACCCCGGGGATCACTTCTGTGGCTCTGCTCGACAGGGGGCACAGGAAAATAATTTTCTTGGGTGGCAAAAGCCCAGGAACCTTGTTGGCTAAGCTGATATAGGCTCTTGGGCCAATATCCTAGTACTTACCTATGAACCTATGAAACAATTATCCACTCAGACATAGTAGAAAAGCTAAATAAACTGGAAATAAACCATTAATTCCTATGACATCCACTGGATTGCCAAATGGCTCACAGATAGGATGCAGACAATCAAAATAAGGGAAGTTACCTCCACAAAGAGAACAGTCAGTAATGGAGTCCCACAGGGTTCTGTATTGGGACCTCTTCTGTTCTACACTTAATTTTATGAAGTAAAAGCCAACAACAAAGGCCTCTGGCTGACTAAGTCTGCAGATGACTTCAAGCTAGGAGCAGTCACTGTATCTCCAAATAACTTAGCCATGCTGAAAGAAGTTTTGTCTCGAATAAATAACTTGTACCAAAATCACAGATTAAAACTAAATGATAAAAAATACATTATTCTATCCTTTGAGAAGTCATCTACCCCAGGGAACTGCCACATTGAAAAGATGCCCATAAGAGTTGACCCAGTTGTTCAGGATTTGGAAACTTAGCTGGACAGTCACCTAACATTTGAACAACATGTGTCTATTATTGTAAAAAATTCCTTCTATATTGCACAGCTTATAAACAAAAGGATTGTGTCTAGATCTAGGGATGACATTGTCTCCCTTTACTCAGTCATCATTAGGCTAATCATTGAATATAATGTCCTCTTTGGCATATATCTGTCCAGACTCATGCAACAACTCTAATGCCCAAAGAGATACCTTACTAAAAGGATACAAGGTCTAAGCAACATGCCCTACTATAGTCGGGATCCTATGGACTGCCAATAGGTGACCTGTGTCTAGAATACAAGTTATCATCCGACCCATGACTGATGGATTTACTGCATATCAGCAGGTCAAATGGCATCAGAAATACCACTCAGTATAGTGATCTAAACCTCTTCTGCACCATCAACAGAATGGTTTGGAGGGGCAGCAATATCTTGCATAGGATATCGCTGCTGTGCAACAGACTACCCATGCACATAAAACAAAGCTCATCCCTGTACATTTTCAAGTGCAACTTAGATCTATAAATGGGAAACATAAAATTTACCCCAGGACTGTCACCTATACTACTAATGGACAGAGGCAGCTCCTAAGTGCTTTATCCCATGCCTGGATCCCCTCAAATTATCTAGAGTATGATTGCAGTTATTCCCATTAAGGGTAATATTTAATTATTGACCATGGTATGGGTAAAGCCAATCCATAACCAAATGGAATAGCTCATTTTGAGCACAAAAAGGGAAATTGGCTAGGCTTAAAATGACCTAGAAGGGCAGCTAGCCTAGTACTTACCTATGAAGCTAAGCAGACTCAGTCATATAGACATATGCAAACATTGTAGGTGTGTGTGTGTCTCTCTGAGTGAATAAATAAATAAATAAAACTCTCTGAGTGAAAGAATAAAAAAAAAATATATATATATATATATGTGTGTGTGTGTGTGTGTGTGTGTGTGTGTGTGTGTGTGTGTGTGTGTGTGTGTGTGTGTGTGTGTGTGTGTGTGTGTGTGTGTGTGTGTGACACGCACACACACACACACACACACACACACACACACACACACACACACACACACACACACACACACACACACACACACACACACACATACACACGTAAATAAATGGTTATAGATGTAGATATAGATATACTGATATGCTCCCTATCTGAGTGTCACAGGTGCAACATTCAAGCCTGAATATCCTGTCACTTTGAAAAAGAAACTGAGATATGAGTGAAAAATGGAAAATTCCAAAATTCGTTACATCTTTTAACTGTGTTTTGCAGACAAAGGTGAATTCTTCTCCTCTAAATAACCTCACAGCCCTACTACTTATACATACAAGCTGCAAGATCTTTGTACCTTAAAATATGAGGAATGCGCCAAGATATTTCAACTCTGGATTTAGTACATGGGGTCCCAGATTTGCACTTCAATTTCAACAACACCTCACACACACACATACACATTTCTAAGGAAGCAGTAATTGTATTTGTCAATGAAGACAGTATGGCTGTAAAAAGAAGCAAGCTAATTGCACAATAACATGGATGTGTGCAACATTTATAGCTGCTGTTCATTATATATATTCCTATGGAGGACAGCAGGTGAGGAAATGAACTGTGGTGGATCTTGTGTGGTGCATTTTTCAAGGCAACTACACTTCTTTGTAGCCTTGTTATTGAGTCGGGAGAGTCATTGCTGTTTTGATATACTGTTCTTTGATCAGGAAACAATTTTAGTAATACTGTAAATGCTTTCGGTTAAGATATAATTTGTCACTCCAGATCAAGAGATAGGCTTCTAGGTATAAACAATGACTATTACAGTGTCATAACTGGCATTTCATTATAAAGCATGATATGAATTTCATAATTAAAAAAAATAAAGACATGGCATCTTTGTGACATCACATAATAATTGATAAAAGCAAATGGATCCTGACAGGATGGCAAATTATTTAACAGTTCTTTTCTGCCATCTGGTGGCCATAGTTAAGAACAGCCTATCAGAGGAACAAATAGTGCATTGAGAAGCAGTCAAATACCATGATTAGAGAATATTCTAGTAACTAAACTCTACCAAGTTGTAGCTCATGTGCCTCATCTAATTAAAGTATGGTATTAAATATTCAGAAAACAATAAAATTTATATGTGTCATTATTCATGAAAGCTGTAATATCATTTAATGTAGCATATTAATAATGATAAAACAATGATGGAAGCACTCTTTACATGAGAAAAACGATTCTACTACACAGATATCATCCCTTGGTAGTAAAAGGATTTAGAAATTCTCCAGCCATTTGAAATCATTTCTTCTGCACATGAAGCCTAATTATCCTACTAAATTGCAGCAGCTATTCTATCGGTATGATTAAAATCCTGCAAAACCCCTTTCTGTAGTGGTCATGCACGTTATTGACAATGGTGTTTTTTGTACTCTGTTTATAACTGTTAAATAATGTATCACATCTGTCATAATCTTGGTTCCCCAGCTTTCATTTACAACTTGAACAGTCATATCCTTATTGTCTTCATACTTTTTAATTCTTTCCTGTCCATCCCAGCTGTCTAAATCTAATATGACCATGGCCACACGTGTACCAGTATACTTTTAGAACTCAGTCATCCACTTCCTGTTTATGGCAGAATTATTTCTTCAGCCTCCAGCCTGATATCCAGCTGGACTGTACAACATTAATCTTTCTGTGTGGACATCTTTAAATCAGATATAAATCGTTATTCCTTAATGCCATTCCTTATCAGTTTGTTTTCAATGTTGTACTGCAGGATGTTTTTCATCTGCAAAGAAACTTTATTTCCATTTAGTCTACCCACAGTATGTCTCTATCACCTCAAGGACAATAACAGTGTTGTCATAACTTACCATAACACTAGATGTCCTACTGATCACTATTGCAGTATTCTTTAATAGTGAGATACCCTGCCAAGGAGAATCATACATCTAGCCAGCATATTAAAGCCTGGGCTCTTCCAAGTGCCAAACATCCAACTTATGACCTAAGCCCATAGGTGGGATGTATGTAAGGGATGTATAGACATGAATTACATCAGAATTTACTATCCCCAGGGCAAACAAGAACAAAAGCAGAAGTAAAGTACAGATGTATAAGAAAACTTTCCATAACAGTACACGTTCAAAGGATCACTGCTGTAATAACTTTAGCTATATCAGTTATATCCTGCTAAGGTTATCACAGCCATCCAGTTTTAAAAGCTTTAGGGCACCTTCCATGCACCCAAACTATCAAGTAGCCAAAGCTGAGCTGATGAAAAGACACATTTGGGCTCAAAGATCTTAAGACTTTCTTTCCTGCCAAGAGAAAGAGGGAGGGAGTCTGAGCCCTGAAAGGTCAATGCTAGGAACAATAAAAAATAAATAACCACACCCTTTCATAAACAACTCATCAAAAAACAAGAGTGATGGAGGGAGGCAGGTGGAGAGGCCACTCCAGCAGTGATCACTGGAACATTAGTTTTTATGGTAAGTTTGCTTACACGCCTGTACTATGTTCACCATATTGATCATTGCTGCAGCAGCCTTACCTATATAGGTAGACTACTCTAGCTTACTATACTTTGGAGAATGGTCCTTGCAAAGCCTGATCTAGACTTAGAGAAGGAAATAAGCTTATAGAACTTTGTAAATGTTTGTACAGAGGACTAACTTGCAACTTCTAGAATGCTCTGAGAATCCAACTCTTTCCAAAAAGACATAGATGAAACCAAGGCCTTGGTGGAGTAAGCCTTGACCCTACCTAGAATAGTTTTGTTGTGGGGAGTATAACAAAAGCTAATAGTCTTAGACATCCACTTGCAAATAGTCTTTTTTGACAAAGGTTGTACCTTTTTTTAACCTTCACAAGAAATAATTAATTGATCCATAGAGCTGAAACATTTAGTTCTTTCAATTTAGAAGATGAGCTGTCTGTGGGCATCCAAACTATACAGTTTCTTTTTTCCCTCATTTTTGGTTTCAGAAAAGAAAAAAGGGAGATACGTTTGGCTTAAAAATAAAAGTTATGTTCTCGCCATAACTATGCATCTGTGTTGTCCATTTTCATTCTTCCTCAATGAATGGGTTTGAACTTGATTCTTGGATCCAACTCAGCCACTTTCTCTAGATTCTAGGATCTGACTCTCCAGCTCCCCCTTTACCCATAATGTCCTTGACCATTGTTACTTAAGACCGAGTTTGCTGCTATTATACAATGCCACAACAAAGTATCTCGATATTGATTCAACAGAAAATTGATAGATAAAAGATCAGGAGCTCAGACAGGAACTATTGTTACTAGCAACAATTCCATCTCTCCCAAAGACATGGATAAGTGGAAGGCTGGGGGGGAATGTTGAGGAAAAATGAAAATGGACAACCCACATGCATAGCTATGGTTAGTAGAAAACTTTTATATCTCATGTTGTCATTTTCATTCATTCCTTAATGAATGGGACAGAGTCCCCAGCATTGGTAACACTGGGTGGCCCTCGTGGAATGATGATCCGTAGAACCGCAGAACCAAATGCAGCTCTGTTTCTGGAGATAATGTCCAATTTGTGATGAGATAAAAGTATGAGCATTAGACCATGTGGCAGCTGCAAAAATCTCATGAATGAAGCTTCTAGAACAAAAGGCAGATGATGTGGCTATAGACCTATTTGAGTGTGCTTTTGGTTGTCTTTGTAAGGTTAGGCTTCTCAAGGAATAAACATGGAAAATACAATTTGTTATCCATTTGGCTATTGTAGTTTTGGAGACTTTTTTCCCTATCTTATTGATAGAAAAGGAGACAGACAATTCATCAGTTTTCCTAAATTTCTTAGTCCTGTGAAGGTAAAAGTGAAGTTGCCTACGTACATCTAAGATAGGAAGGGTATATACTTCTTTATTGTCAAATTTGAGAAAGAAAACTGGTAAACTGATCAGTTGATTGATACTTGTTTCAGATGCAACTTTTGGTAGAAAGGAAGTGTGTAAAGAAACTCTATCTTTGTGAAAAATCAAATACTGTGGTTTCAAAGAAAGTGCTTGGAGTTCAGAAACTCATCTTGCTGAAGTTATGGCCACCAGAAAGAACGTTTTCAATGACAGAAAGTTGAAGTCTATTTTAGCTGATGGTTCAAAAGGTGAATGCACCAAAGTCTGTTTTAACAAAGTCAGGTCCCAATGTGTAGTGAGGTCCCTAATTGGGATTCTAACCTTTGAGAAAGGCCTTACATAACTTAGATGATGTAGTAGTTTTAGATGGCTGCTAACTGAACTTTCCTGGTAGAGAAACGTGCCCTACTTCGAAAGATGGAGGCAAAGAAATCTAAAACAGCAGGCATTGGAGCTGCTGAAGGGATCCAACTCTCTATGATGAGTCCAAAAAGAAAACCTTTTCTATGTACTCTTATAAATCTTCCTAGTAAAAGATTTGTGAGATGAAAATAGAATTTGGCGAACTGGGGATGAAAGCCTGGAATGTCTAGCTAGCTGTCCTCTTAGGAGCTATATAATATGCTGTTCCCTCTTCTTGGTTCTTTATATCTACACATGTCATACATCCACAATACATACATATAGGCTGCCGTATATCCTTTAAATGCATCCTAGTTTTTCATCACAACTTTTATAGCACATGCCAGCCTCCTGGCGTCCTTAATATGGTTTAGACTCACTATATTGCTGTGCATTGTCTTTCTATACATTAGTAACCACCACTTACCATAAGATGGAATATGTTACATTCAAATGGGATTGGTCTAATGAGCCTTTGCCACTATGTACAATAATGATAAATTTTCTGAGTAGATATTGATATACGTTTACCATTATTTTAACAGTTCAACTGTTAGGTTAATGTATGATATTAAGTGGATTAATTAATATTGTTTGAGATGTGCATAATGAAACTAAATTAAATAAGTACACAGATTATGAATTTATATTCTAAGAATATTTAATTGTTATGCTTTAATGTGATGCATCCCTAGCGTTTTTGAATGTTGTTTGATTTGCTACGTATCTCGTTACCTGATACCTATAGTTAGCCAGTTGTTATTTGGGCATTTGTTAAGAGGGGTTATGCACTGGCTTATACTATTTCATAAGATAATTTTGAAAATGTGTATGCAAATAGCGGATTGTTCTTAGTCACTTTTAGTCACTTTTAATATGTTGTTAGGCATTTGCCAAGAGACTTTTATTGTCTTATGTATTTTTATGATAGTCTTGAAACTGCTCACGTAAATAGTGGAATATTTTTAGCCACATTAATATGGTCCATTTTTCGTTAAGCGATAACGTTTTTACACCTAGCCAATTTAATTATTGGCTAATCTTTGGCCAAATACTATATATTACTATTAAAAGGCAAATAGGTTATATTAAAAGGCAAATAGGTTATATTGCTATACTGAAACCTTTTCTACACTCGCATATGCTGAATTGATTTAGCGGATATTATTCTTGGTCAACAGTGAGTTATGACATGATGTTTTTCTGTTCTATGGATCTATAAATGGTGAATAGACTAATAATTTTTTAGAGTGTTTAGTTCTTGAGATTCAAATTTCATATGTTTTTATAAATGGTATCTGATAAATTCTGTTGCTGAATGTTTTGGAGTGCAGTTTGGCAATTGAGTATATATGTGCTACAATATGGGCCACACTGAATACCATGAACTCGTTCTTCAAATTGGAGAATGCTTATAGTTTTAATTATTCAATTATTAATCTGATGATTATGTAATTGGTATTTGTCTTCTGTATATAAGCAGTGAGGTTTCTTTGTCTAATTGTAACCTGATGAAGCGCACCTGTGTGTGCGTGAAAGCGCTCGTTCTACAATAAAAACCTTATATTTTTCATGGTGGTTCCTTGCAGTTTTACTTATACTCCTTCTGTTTTTTTCGTGGTGGAAGGAACCTTTGGATGATCGGCATTTGCTTACTGCTATTAGTTCTGTTGTTTTTGTGCCTAGCCGACCATTACATGATGGAGATGCCTAACATCGAATTGGACTACAATCTAACAGGTACTTTGGGAACCGATAGTTGGAATTGTTTGTTTTATCAAAAAGACAATCCGCTTTTGAATTTGGATATCAAATGTGATGCGTCTCTAAACACTGCCAGCAGTAGTGAGAATCTGCATGACTTTTTTGGTCGGCTGAGAAATCTAGAGAATGATTTATATCGTTTGCACAGGCTTGTTTGGCAAAAAAGGCACCTACAAGCCTGTCTTCATTTTAAAGTTATCCCCCGTGGCATGCGGGTTTTGTGCATGCCGAGCTACGGGGATAGCCACCCGGAGCTACTACGTAAGTGGCAACAGCTTAATATCGAGTTCGGTAATAAATATATACATCTGTTACTGGACTATTTTTCTCCTATTGAGGCTGAGCTCTTAATTAAGGTGGAGGAACAACATCAGTTTCTCACCACGAACTATCAAACAGAGTTCTGCACCTCTAAAATACACAGTATGAATAAGCAATTAGCCCTTTATAGTAACAAACTAGAACAAATAAAACTCAAGAAATTAAGACGCGACCTCCAGGATTTCCAACTGGGTCGCATCTTTGTCTGGCCAAGAACTAATCAAAAAGAAGCATCCCAGACTGTCCATGTATCTGAAGCCTTACAGTTGATGAACAATGAACCTGATGCTTCCGCTGAATTATTGGATGCCCGTGTGATGACAGATAGCCAACTAAGTGATACTATTGACCATGGGTCTGGTCAATCTAACACCTCTTTACCTTGTAATCAACAGGGTTTGTCTAATAATGCCAATTTGGGTGCCAAACCTAAGGCCAACAATTCGAGCAATACTTTTGGTGCATCTGTACCTTTAAACTTCCCTCTTCCCTACAAGAGCGCAGTACGCACGCGCTCAATCAGCCGGGGAAGAATGAAAAGAAAGATGTCAGGAGAAACGCCAGAACGGAGAAGGAAAGCAAGGAACTGAACTGTCTATTTTTTAACTTAACTTCAAGGACTTTTTCAGCAGATGAGCAAAGTATTTTAAATAAAGGCCTGTCGTTTATTCCCTCTAAAGGAAGTACATTGTCCGATACTCTAATAGGTTTACGCCTTTTTGTAAGAAAGCTGTCGCTGAAGGTATGGTTTAAGGACAATCGATCTGATAATTCTGAATTTGATTATAAAACTTGTATCTGTAAAAGGAAAAGTTGCTTTGTACCTCCAATGCCACAAACTATTGATTGTTTGATGCGTGCATGTGAACGTGAGTTCTATTCTTACTATGAACAGGAGAAACATAAAGGTATTTTTGTTAACCTAAACCATGCACAAAGGTGTTCCCTAGATAATCTTTGTCATGACATGAGCTTAGTTTTTAAACCAGCTGATAAGGGAGGGGGAGTCGTTGCATTAGATACTGGTTTTTATAAAGAACTAATGTATGATATGCTTAGTAACGATAAGGCATACAAAGTTGTAGATAGGTCGAAGATAGCATCTATAATTAATTATGTACATGATACAATTTATGACCTGCTTATGACTAGATCTATAGACAAAGCACTCTATGACTTTCTAATGATAGATTCCCCCCTCATTCCCTTAATAAAGGGACTACCTAAGCTACATAAAAATGAGGACCCTCCCCCATTATGACCAATAGTATCAGGTGAACACTGGGTCACTGAGAATGCCTCACTATATGTGCAATCTAAACTTGGGGCTATGGTTAATGCTGTTCCTACTATTTTGAAGAACTCTTATGATCTGTTAGATGATCTAAAACAAGACATAGTTAGGAACAACGTCAATGGAGATACTTTATTCGTCACGCTGGACATTAAAAGCTTATTTACCAGCATCCCTAACGATTATGGCCCTGATGCGATAAGGTCTCACCTAGTTGAGCTTGGTAACATTGATAGTAATGAGATAATGAACATCTGTTGCCTATTGGATTTAATTCTAAACAATAACATTTTTCTGTTTGACCATAAAGTTTATGCACAGACATGGGGAGTAGCCATGGGCACTCCCTGTGCCAATGCTTACGCTAACCTCGTGGTCTATAGATGGGAGAAAGAGTTTAGATTTAATGACCCTAGGTTTAATAACGTCATCCTTTATAGACGCTTTGTAGACGACGTTTTAATGCTTTGGAATGGAGATATACGCATGCTGAAGGAGTTCATATGCTATATGAACTCAACTACCTCATTCCTTACCTTCACGGATGAATGTTCCCTTACAAATGCCAATTTTTTGGATATCACTATCATTAAAGAAAATAACTACAGCCTAACTACCACTCTATACAGAAAATTGTGTTGGAAAAATAGTGTTCTTCACTATGATAGTTTACATCCACGTCATCTGTTTCGCAATATTGTGAAAGGCCAGATGATTAGAATACTTAGAATATGCAGCAATGAACAGGATGCTAGGGAATTAATAGAACATCAAAAGGAATATTTCTTAGACAGAGGTTATCCGGTTGAATTAATTAATAATGTAACGGATGCCCTTTTTGAAATGCCATCGCATACAAGAAGGCTAGGCCATTCTTTTCTTAGTAGAGAGAATAGTAAGGGGGTTATGTATGGAATTAAATACACTAATGATGTGGAGCAACTAATCAGGATTATTAGAGGCAATTGGAAGATACTGCTATTTGATCCCTTTCTTTCACAATTAGTAGGGAAGAAACCTGTTTTTAGGTATAACAATTGTTTAAATATTAAAAGACTACTTTGTAAAGAAAAACTAGACGTTGTTCCCATTGATATAAGAGCTAATTTTAAAACAGGTACCTTTGCATGTGGTAGATGCTCATCATGTAAATATATTAGCAAGATCCAACATTTTAATGTTTCAGGCATTAATATGGTTTTTAAACCTACCTTTTATGCTACATGCGACACACAGAATGTTATCTACCTTGCAACCTGTAATCGATGTGATGCATACTATGTAGGGATGACATCGCGTAGACTTAAGGATCGTATTTACAACCATGTTTACGACATAAAGAAGAGCAATCTTACCAATGCTCTAGATATGCACTGTCATGTTAAATCCCAACATAGTTTTAATTTCCTGGTTTTGCAAGTAGTAAATCCAAATAGGAGAGAAGGGGATCACTTAGCCACTATTGAGATGTTTGAATTAAAGTGGATACTGAGATTAAAAGCCCACTTTCCACCTGGCCTTAACTCAACGGTTAGCATCCGTCCTGTCCTCTTAGGAGCTATATAATATGCTGTTCCCTCTTCTTGGTTCTTTATATCTACACATGTCATACATCCACAGTACATACATATAGGCTGCCATATATCCTTTAAATGCATCCTAGTTTTTCATCACAACTTTTATAGCACATGCCAGCCTCCTGGCGTCCTTAATATGGTTTAGACTCACTATATTGCTGTGCAGTGTCTTTCTATACATTAGTAACCACCACTTACCATAAGATGGAATATGTTACATTCACATGGGATTGGTCTAATGAGCCTTTGCCACTATGTACAATAATGATAAATTTTCTGAGTAGATATTGATATACGTTTACCATTATTTTAACAGTTCAACTGTTAGGTTAATGTATGATATTAAGTGGATTCATTAATATTGTTTGAGATGTGCATAATGAAACTAAATTAAATAAGTACACAGATTATGAATTTATATTCTAAGAATATTTAATTGTTATGCTTTAATGTGATGCATCCCTAGCATTTTTGAATGTTGTTTGATTTGCTACGTATCTCGTTACCTGATACCTATAGTTAGCCAGTTGTTATTTGGGCATTTGTTAAGAGGGGTTATGCACTGGCTTATACTATTTCATAAGATAATTTTGAAAATGTGTATGCAAATAGCGGATTGTTCTTAGTCACTTTTAGTCACTTTTAATATGTTGTTAGGCATTTGCCAAGAGACTTTTATTGTCTTATGTATTTTTATGATAGTCTCGAAACTGCTCACGTAAATAGTGGAATATTTTTAGCCACATTAATATGGTCCATTTTTCGTTAAGCGATAACGTTTTTACACCTAGCCAATTTAATTCTTGGCTAATCTTTACCCAAACACTATATATTACTATTAAAAGGCAAATAGGTTATATTAAAAGGCAAATAGGTTATATTGCTATACTGAAACCTTTTCTACACTCGCATATGCTGAATTGATTTAGCGGATATTATTCTTGGTCAACAGTGAGTTATGACATGATGTTTTTCTGTTCTATGGATCTATAAATGGTGAATAGACTAATAATTTTTTAGAGTGTTTAGTTCTTGAGATTCAAATTTCATATGTTTTTATAAATGGTATCTGATAAATTCTGTTGCTGAATGTTTTGGAGTGCAGTTTGGCAATTGAGTATATATGTGCTACAATATGGGCCACACTGAATACCATGAACTCGTTCTTCAAATTGGAGAATGCTTATAGTTTTAATTATTCAATTATTAATCTGATGATTATGTAATTGGTATTTGTCTTCTGTATATAAGCAGTGAGGTTTCTTTGTCTAATTGTAACCTGATGAAGCGCACCTGTGTGTGCGTGAAAGCGCTCGTTCTACAATAAAAACCTTATATTTTTCATGGTGGTTCCTTGCAGTTTTACTTATACTCCTTAAACTGATCAGTTGATTGATACTTGTTTCAGATGCAACTTTTGGTAGAAAGGAAGTGTGTAAAGAAACTCTATTTTTGTGAAAAATCAAATACTGTGGTTTCAAAGAAAGTGCTTGGAGTTCAGAAACTCATCTTGCTGAAGTTATGGCCACCAGAAAGAACGTTTTCAATGACAGAAAGTTGAAGTCTATTTTAGCTGATGGTTCAAAAGGTGAATGTACCAAAGTCTGTTTTAACAAAGTCAGGTCCCAATGTGTAGTGAGGTCCCTAATTGGGATTCTAACCTTTGAGAAAGGCCTTACATAACTTCGATGATGTAGTAGTTTTAGATGGCTGCTAACTGAACTTTCCTGGTAGAGAAACGTGCCCTACTTCGAAAGATGGAGGCAAAGAAATCTAAAACAGCAGGCATTGGAGCTGCTGAAGGGATCCAACTCTCTATGATGAGTCCAAAAAGAAAACCTTTTCCATGTACTCTTATAAATCTTCCTAGTAAAAGATTTGTGAGATGAAAATAGAATTTGGCGAACTGGGGATGAAAGCCTGGAATGTCTAGCTATCATTTAAATTACAGAAATCATGTGGTCAGATTTAGACCTGCAATATCCAGATGAAACATCCCTGTCTGGAATGGGATCGAATGTCCATGGAAGTCATACTGGTTAAGACCATAGGAAGGGAGACCACACGTACTGAGGCCAGAAGGGGGCAATGATGATTATTTTTCTCCTCAACCAGAGTTCTTTCTGAGGAAACCTTAGGATTAGAGGCAGAGGAGGGTAAGCATAAAGGAGACTGGTGGGCCAAACATGAACTAGAGCATCTGTTGGTGAATGTCCCTAAGTGGGAATTATGGCAAAGAACCTTCTGCATTTATTGTTCAGGGGAGAGGTGAATAGATCTCAGCACAGCTGACCCCATTTGTGAAAGATATTTGCCACTGATTGATTGAGACACCACTCATGATGCATCAGGATGGTCCTGTTGAGCTTGTCCACTAAGATGTTGGACTTTCCCTGTATGTGCATCGCTAGAAGAAAGCGGATGGAGGAGATCACCCACTGCCAAACTCTCATTGCTTCTCAGGAAAAGGAATAATATCTAGTTCCCCTCTCCTTGTTTATGTACCAGACTACTGATGTCCATTTGAATAATAATAGTTCCTTGCAGAAGAAAGCTCTGATGGACTTGCAATGCTAGAAACACCACTCTCATTTCTGGGAAGTTTATATGCAAATTGGTCTCTTCAAGGCACCATGTGCCTTAAACAGTCCAGCCCAAGTAATGCCCCTCCCACCCCAACTGGAGGGCATCCGTGGTCAACATGGTATTCGGGGGAAGAAGAATAAATGGACATCAACGAATCTCCTCAGAGTGTATCCACCACAGCAGGGATTTTCTGCAAATCTGAGATAATTTTATCGCATGTTTTAAGTGATGATGAAAAGAGCATTGCACTGCTAGAGTCCATTGAAGAATTCTCATATGAAGATGGGCAGTAGGTATTAAAGTTATTGCAGCAACCATTGACGCTATGGCTTTGAGTATAATTTTTAATAGGGGAGAAGGATGAGAAATTACCTGACTAACATACAACATCAAATTAAGAACTCTGTTTTGAGGCAGAAGTGCTAGACAATTGACTGTGTCTAGACAAGCCCCTATAAACTCCAAGACTTGAACTGGTTGAAGTTGTGGCTTGGCCAGATTGATAGTAATTCCCAGAGGATGAGATAGCTGTAGCAAGTGATCCCTGTCTCTTTGCAGAAGACACCTGGTCGGTGCATTAAGGAGCCATTCGTCTAAGTAAGGAAACATTCTGAATCTGAGAAGTCTTAGATGAGCTGCTACCAGGGGGCTGTGCGGAGAATGAAGGGCAGGGCTCTAAACTGGTAATAACTGGCACCCAGCCAGAGGTGTAGTTATCTTCAATAGCGTCTGTTCATTTTGATGTGATAGTATGCATCTCGATGATCAATAGAGCACATGCAGTCATCATCCTGTAGGAGAGGCTCAATGGACTGAACCGTGACTATCCAGAATTTGGAATTCTTTGCAAGCTGGTTTAGATAATTGAGATCCTAAGTGGGTCTCAGCTACCCTGTTTTCTTTAGCACTAAAAATAACCTTGAATCAATTCTGGATCCTTTTTGGTCTGGGACACTTTTTGGGTGACTCTTTCATCCAGCAGCTTTTGAATCTCTAGAGCTGCTAACTCCCTCTGATTGTGTAGAACATCAGGGAGACATTTCCTTTTCCTTTGGAGAACTTGTAAAAATTGAATGGAATATCCTCTGGATATGATTCTTTGCACTCATTAATCTTTTGTGATGTCTATCCAGGCTTTTAGGTGCAAGGACACACACCCCCCTGATTGCCTCCAGAGAGGGGCAGTTGGGTGACCTTTCAGGACCGCTGAAAGGATCTGTCCGAGAAAGAATTTTGAGACTATTGATTCTGCAGACCCCTTCTGCTGCATGGCTGGCATCCTCCATTGTAGTTATTCCCTCCTCTACCTCTGTGGGAAAAGTCTCCACATGACTCTTGGAAAGTTTCTTGAGATTTTTGGAACCACAACTTATTACCACTGTATTGATTCCTAAAACAGCCTCTGTGGGGTAGAAAAGTAGATTCCCATGGCAGACAAGGTATTTCCATCTTGCTTACTGTGGGAAAGTGTCTCTTTAAATGCTGGTGCAAGCAAAGAAGATCTATCAAATGTGAGTTAATAAATGATGCCTTGAAGGGCTCTGCAAAATTGTACAACCAGGCATGCCTATTAATAGCTATGCCTGCATCGGCTGTCTATGAGGAACCTTCAGCTGCATGCGAGAGTAATCTCATGGACATGTTAGTAATGGATTGCTGGGTAGGCAGTCATGAGGAAAAAGATTTTTGTTCCTCTGTGGACATGGACCCAGGAGTAGAGTTAGAGAGTTCCTTAACTAAGTCTGACTGTAACCTAGTGAAATGTGCCAGGTAATTCAGTGATCATAAGTCAAAGGTCACTGAAGTATGCACTCACTTACCAAACATGTCCAATGCCCTAGACTCCCTAATAGGGGGATGCACAGTGGAGCTCTGTTCAGTCCACTCCTTTTCAGTGGCTGCTGCAACAACCATGAATCTACAGGGAGTACCTCGGTCCAGTGTTGTCTGTCAGACAGGGTACTCAAAATTTTGTCTGGGTATTTGGGTATGGTCCCTTCCATGCCCTGTGGGAGACAAGATCTATAAGCTCATCCACAGGGGGCTAACCCAAGACGAAGGTGGCCAAGACGTGATGGCTTCCAAACACACTGATTCCTCATGGGAAGACCAACCACCTTCCTGGTAAAGGATCTCTAAGATGTCACCATACAAGACATCCTCAGGTGGAGATCTAGAGGACCACTCCCCTTCATCAAAATCTGTGTCTTCTGTGAGGGATTCCTGTAGGGAATCCAAGTGCGTCTTCTTACATGACCTCTTCTGAGGAACCTCTTCAGTGGGGTGTTCTGGAGAGGTGTCGGAAGAAGTGAGGAATTCTCTAGTGGGAACTGCTTGGAAGCTCATACAGGCTGACTGTCTCTGAGGTGTAAGATGAGTAGACTCAGACACAGGATCCAAAGATGAGCAGAGAATGGTTCCAAAGGTGCAATAGTCGAAACTGCTCTAGGGTGAGAGAAAACCATCCCCACAACCTCGAATGTGGAAGGACCAGGAGATGCTGATGACAATCTGATGAGAGTGAGTCTTGGCACAGATGATCCAAGCTGTCTGCTCCAAGGGAAGAGTCAGAGCCAAGTTATCCAATGCCAAAGTCCCAAGGAGAAGAGATAGCTCTCAAAGCTTTGAAGTTAAAGTCAACCCTTTGGATCCAATGCCGATGCTTTGACTCCAAGAACCATCATGCTCCAGAGGGTAGGAGCCAATTGCATCAGGGAAGTCACTGGTGTAGGAGATAGAAGAATCTTCTGATGTGATGGTTCAGCTCTCTGGGATCTGGGATCCGGGGGCTCTGAAATGGTAGGTGAGATCAGAGAAGGAGTGATAAAAGGCTGGAAAGAGGGTTTAAGGCTCACAGATCTGATGGGAGATGAAGCCAGCAAGACCACCATCTGGATCTGTGTTCTAAGGAATTTTTTCATCATCCTAGCCACCGCTGCCTCAGAAAGACTTCAGGAGGACCTAAAGGAGGAAGAAGTGGAAAGTTGCTTGGAAGACTTTTTAGGAATCTGCTAAAGAAAAAGAGACTTCAACCTTGAGGATGCCAGCTCCATGGAAAATCTTGGACTATGGAGCTGAGGAGACTTGGCAACAGTAGACATTGGTTCCAAAGACTTCAGATCCAAACTCTTTGAAACCTTCTTAGGAGGATCAGAAGGAAGTACTAACTTAGGAGACCATGCAGGAGATTGTTTTCAATGCTTCCTGGGCTCCTTAGTTTAATGAAAGGGGGTTTGAGCCACTAATGATAACATACAAGAAGAAAGATCTGCAGCTGGAAAGAGACCTTTTAAAATAAGCTTCTTCATCCTATCACTAATGGCCCTGGAATTAAATTCTGAAAAAATGGAGCAGGAGGTGTGGGCATCAGAGTTGGGTATCTTATCTCCACTGGAAGTGCACTTTTTGAATCCAGTAGGCAACACACTAAAGAAAGCCTACATACAAGGGAGAAAAGGAAAAGTGTTTTTCTTTTTGTTTTTTGTTAAACCATTATAACAGTTAGAAAAGATTTATACCAACAATGGTATGACTAGAAAATACCTCAAAGCAACGTAACAGAGGAAGAAAAGTCACTAACAATGGTAACAAAGATTGCCAAAAAATTATCTTAATTTTGGTAGTTAGAAAGTTTAGAAGAGAGGTAAGGGAGATAATATTAATAATAATAACTAGGAAATATTATTTAAAGAGAAGAAATATAAGTTTTTGCATTCACTAAACCCACAATGAGTTCGAGTAATCACAATCCAATCCAAACCTGAAGAGTTGCAAATGAGATGTGAGGTAACACAGTGGTCAGTGGCATTATGGGTAGGGAAGAAGCTTGAGAGTAAGATCGTAGAATCTAGAAAAAGTGGGTAAGTCATATCCGAGAATCTGATCTGAACCCATTCATTGAGGAAGGAATGAAAATGACAACATCAGAGCTAAACTTAGATACCACTTTAGGCATAAAATAAGGATTAGTTCTGAAAGAAACTTTGTTCCTGTGGAAAATAAGACAGGGTTGACTCAACATAAGAGCTTGCAACTTGGATATCTTTCTAGCAGAGGTTAGAGCAACCAGGAAAACTGATTTTCATGTTAAGAACCTTGTCAGGTAGGTTACCTAGTTCAAATGGAACAAGTATTAGGTACTCTAACACAAAATTAAAATCCAAAGGAGGGGCCACTGGTTTTCATGGAAGCCTGTTATACAAAACCCCCATTCAAAAACATTTTGACATGAGAATATATTGAAAGAGGAGGATCCATGGGCAGACATGCTGAAATGGCCTATAAATGAACCTTGATAAAGGAGCCAGAAAGGCCCATAGTATAGTAACTCACACAAATATTGTAAAACCAGAGAACAGCTAGCCCTGAATGTGTGCTGGTTACATTGCATGCAACAGCTAGAAAATATTTTCCATTTGCTAATATATGATTTTCTAGTAGCAGGCTTTCTTCCCTCCATTAGTACCTGCTGCACATCTTCAGTAAACAGGTGCCTGATGGGAATTATGATTCTGTCATCCAGTCAGTCAACAGAAGTTGATCGGTGTTGAGGTGTATCACACAACCCTGTTATTATGCAAGCAGATCCATCCTGTGACAAAGTTTCTAGCAATTTTGCCTGGCCATTCTCAAAATAAAGGAGAACCATGGTAGCCTGGACCAAAATGGAGTCACCACAATGATCTTGGAAGACTCCTTCTGAACCTGCAGACTCACCCTGTATATTAGTGGAAAGGGTGAAAAAACATACAGGAACACTCCTGTCCAAGAAACAGGAAAGGTATCTGTCTTCCAAGCCTTTATGCATAGAGTCCTGAAACAGAATCTTGCCAACTATGGTTCAGAAAGGAGGCAAAGAGGTCTACTTCAGGAACTCCCCAAAGATGACTTGAATCTTGGAGGATCCCCTGATCTAGTTTTCATTCGAGAGGGTCTGCCTTGCCCTGGTCAGCTTATCTGCCAAACAATTTTGCTCTGATGGAATGCAGGATCCTTGGAGAGTAAGACTGTTCTATAAAGTTATAGCCCAAGCTAACATGACTAGTCTGCATTGGGAGTATGACCTGGTTCACTCTTGCTTGTTGATGTACCACATGACTGTGATATTGTTTGTAAAAACTTGAAGGGGTCCTGGGGACCAAGGGTAATTAAGAGAATTGAGTACCTTGATCAGGGCAAGCATCTCTTTTATATTTATGTCCTTGCATAAGTTCTTGGTGTCCCACATATCTTGAAATTTCATCCCTTCTGAAACTGCTCCTCAGGCAAAGTCTGAAGCATCTATGTTGACTGACTGCTTTTGGGCAAGGAGAGAGAAGAGTGGCCTGCAATTCAAGGATATCTATTGTCTCCACCAAAAGATCTGTTTTCTGACAAACCCCAGCACCTGCATTTAAAAGATAATCAGTGTTGATGCTGGGACCAAATAGTATTGCATATAAAATTTAAAAACTTGTGGAACTTTATATGTCCTGTCTACCTTTTGGGGGGCAGCTGGCCGCTATCAGAAAAAATGCAGGCAGTTATATGCACATCCTCTAAAGCTGACAGAACAGGAGGAATGGGTGTGCATTCTGCAAAATCCTTCTATAATAAATGTTAGTATTTTCTGGAAGACTTAGAAACCTCAGCGTTCCCCCACTGAAAACGCTGGCACATTCTAGCAATAATCACAGAGAAAGAGAAACTCCCATGTGGAGAGTCAGAAACTGAGATCTCTTCTTTATCTGAATCAGAAATCTGAGGAGTAAACCCTGTATCCATCTACCTTCATCCTCCTGTCCAGATTAAGAATCTTGAATCTCTTCAGGAATTGTGGTATCCTGCTTTCTTTTACCAGAAACTACTTCATAAGACAGATCCATAGCATGGTCAACCCTGAACCAGAGTCAGTACACTATTCCTGTCTAAGAAAATTTGAGAAGGAATAGATACATGATTAATTTGCTGTTTATTTTTGACAGGGAAAATGGGACCAACAATGTTCTTAAGTGTAGCAGCAGGTTCTCCATGGATGGGTACAGCATTCTGACAAAGCAGGGAAGTCTTCCCTGTTCTCTTTACAGAACCAACAAAAATGCCTCTCTCTCTCTCTTGTCCACTAAGGGAAATCCGACAGCCACAGAGAAAGTGACTATCTCTGTTCCACAGTGGCTGTAGGTGCTACACTAGAGGAATCAGGAGTAAAAGATGAGTGTTCTAAGGTAGAACTAATGGTCACAGCAGAGTCGCCACCTATGGCTAAGGCAGATTGCTAGCTTGCTGTGATGACAAAGACTCTTTGCTTAACTTTTCTTTTTGTAGATAGAAGAATGACTGACCATGGCAACAACAGATTTCTCCATTGTCTAGCTGAAAGTGGTACCTCTTTCCAGAGGAAAGCAAGCAGCAAATGCTGATAAAAACTGAAAGTCTTTAAAATTCTTTTTTTAGCAGACAGACACATTAGAAAGCTTTTTAAAACACTTTGCAATCTGCACCAAGTAAAATAAACACAATTTAACCAGAGGAAAAAAAATGTTTCCAGTTACTTCAAACAACTTTCAAACTGACAGGATAAAGACTACTCCTTTCAAAAGTACAGTGCAGTCTCATGACAGTCTTTTAAAACACAAACTTCAAGCTTTAAAATCACTTTCCTGAAGGCAAAAGCTTTATCAATAAACACAAGTCATTGAATGGAAGTTTTTTCCCCCAAAGGGAACTTATCTGCCCAGCAAATGAACAGCACAAGCTGCCCACTGATCCTTGAAAGCCTCAGAGGAGCATACTCTTCAGTGCCAGGAAAGTTCTGAAGGGATTGGCACCAAAACTTGCCTCTTAGACAGCTTAGATTGATCTGACTGACGGGTTGAGCCCATGGAAGGTGCCCTGAATGTTTGGAAGTTGCTGGTTGTTATATCCTTGGTAGGATATAATCCATATAGCTAAGGCTACTGCAGCTATGATCAATATGCTGAACATCTATTTATATACATGCCTATCTCATTAAGAAGAAAAATAATAAACTCCACCTGAGCCAAAAGGGACCCCACAGGCCTTTAAAGAAGCGGAAGGAAGCAGTGACTGAATACTGCAATAGAGATCAGTAGGACATCTGCTGTTATTGTAATTGTTACACAATTGTACTATGTCTTTATAAGATCACTGTTGCAGTATTCTGTAATAGTGGGTGAGGGCAAAAACTACTAAATAGAAAAGATGGAAGAAGAAGTAACAGAAGTACACCCCAGCAAGCCCTGAAGAACAGACCTGGCAAAAATAGTTCTGGCCCTGGGGATCACATCCAATTTACAGTGCTTGGTAAATGTGTGAACAGTGGATCATGTAGTAGCCTCAAGAATAGTCCTGGAATCTAGACCCTTGAAAAAGGCTCCAGTGGAAGCTACAACTGTAGCAAAATGAACATTGACAAAAGGGAGCTGTTTTCCATGATAAGAATAACAAAATGAGATAGCACTGGAAATCTGGTAAGAAATGGTTTGTTTTAAAACTGGCAAACATACATTATTTTCTTGATAAGAAACATAAAGCTTGTTAGGTTTTCTGAAGTTTTTAGTCTTGTCAAAGTAAAATATGAGCTACCAAAATCCATTCAAAAATGACAGGTCTTTACTCATTCATGTTGAGGAGGTGGAAAGAACAAAGGAAGGATGATTGATTAATTTAGTGATAGCTCATTGACAGCTTTGGGTATAAAGAAAGGGTTAGTCTTAAAAGTAAATCTATCTTTATGAAAAATCAGTACAGGAAGGACCAGCATAAGTGCCTGCAGTTCAGAAACCATCCTGGCATAAGTCAAACAACTCAAAGCACACTTTTCCAGGCACAAAGCTTTAGTGAAGAACTAATGTCTGTCTTGAAAGGTACCAAGATCAGTTTTTCCAGTACATAATTTAGGTCCTATGAAGAAGACTAGGTTTTCTTAGTGGTCTAATGTGAAGGATGTCTTTTAGAAATTGTTTGACATCAAAGTGGGAAGAAAGTGGTGAATCTATAGGCAGAAAAGCAGAAATGACTGACAAAATAAAATGTATGTGCTCACCATAACTAAACATCTACGTTGTCTATTTTAATTCTTCCTCAGCATATGGGTTTGGATCTGATCCTTGAATCCATCTCAACCACATATTCCAAATTTTGGATCTAGTTCTCGAACTCCTCCCAATACCCATAATGCCCTAATCCATCACCATTACTCAGACTGAGTTTGTTGCCATATATTACTATAGTTAAACAGAGACAGGTACAGCTGATAGAGAAAGGAAGGGCTCAAACTCAAAACTACAGGTTCCAAATACAGTCTAATAGGTCTCTCCAGAAAAAAAGTGGATGGGGGATGGACGGGAAGGAAGCTGAGGAAGAATGAAAATGGACAACATAGATGCCTAGTTATGGTGAGGACATAACTTTTAAATACTGATGTTGTCCTTTTCATTCTTCCTCAACATATGGGACAGAGTCCCCAGCTACATAGATCTTGGGTGGCCTTCATGGAAGGATATTCCGGAGTACCACCGAACCAAAGGTGGATCTGTTTCTAGAGATAATGTCCAATTTGTAACGAAGAACAAAGTTATGAGCACTAGACCATGTAGATGCAGTGCAAACATCATCAATAGATGTTCTTGTCCAAACAGCAGATGAAGCAGCCATGGATCTGGTTGAATGAGCCTTGGGTGGTTTAGGTAAGGTCATATCCTCTTGAGAATAAATCCAAGAAATATAGTATGTAATCCATTCAGCTATAATGACTTTAGAGACTGGACAACCCAGCCTTTTTGGGGAAAAAGAGACACATAGTTGATTTGCTTTTCTAATTTGTTTTGTTCTGTGAAGATAAAAAACATAACTGTCTGTGTACATCAAGGAGATGCAGCATATACTCTCCTTTATTAGAAAATTTTAGAAAAAGGACTGGTAAGTGAAAGGATTAATTAATGTTATTTTCAGAAGCGATTTTAGGTAAAAAGGAAGAGTCTATCTGTAAGGTAACCCTATCTTTATGTACAATGATGTAAAGTGATTTTGAAGAAAGAGTCTGGAGTTCAGATATTCTCTTTGCAGAAGTAATAGCTACTAAGAACACTGTTTTCCATGAAATAATTTTTAAATCAGTTTTAGCTGAAGGTTCAAAACCTTATAGCATAACTGTTAGATTTGAAGGAGGGGAAGGATCCTTTATTGTTTGTCTTAGAAGAAAAATACCTTTCATAAAGACTGTGCATAATTTAGATGAAGCTAATGAATAATTTCAGTCTCCTGTGTGAAAATTAGAAATTTCTGCCAGTTAAAGTTTAATCATAAAGAAACTTGTTCCTATTTTAAAAAGGTTTGCTAAAAATTGAAGTACCTCAGAAACTGGAGCAGAGAAAGGATCAAGCTCATTATTCAAAGCCCAAAGGGAGAATCTTTTCTGCTTGCTCTTGTATACTTTTTTTGTAGATTATTTTTGAGAAACCAAAATAATGCTACATATGGGGGAAGACAGCCTGGGCTGTCTAACCATTACTGGAAGTGGAGAAACCATGCAGTTAGTTTGAGGGCCTGTATGTTGGGACTTTGGATCTCTGATGGATGAAAGAGGAGATCCAGAGTTGGCTCCAGTATCCATGGTGGATAATGAAGGTGAGACAATAGGAAAGGGAACCATACTTGCTGAGGCCAGAAAAGGGCAATGAGGATGAGTGAGCTCTTCAGCCAACTTGCTTTCTGCACAAATTTGTGAATCAAAAGGAGAAGGGGATAAGCATAAATGAGACCTGAGGGCCAAGCATGGACTAGAGCATCTCTCAGTGATGCCCCCTGAGGGGCATAAGAGCAAAGTACCTGCTGCACTTTTTGTTGTTATGGGGAGTCACAAAGAAGTCACTGCAGGGTTCACCCCAACAATGGAAGATCATTTCCCCCACTGATTCCTGATAGGTTCCTGACCCAGAGACTCCCCAGACTCTGGAATAGACTGCCCATACATGTCAAGCAGAGTGCCTCTTTGGCCCTCTTCAAAAAGAACCTTGATGATTGGATGGGAGATAGGAAATTCACCCCGGGGATCATGTCAGTCACCCTGCTAGACAGGGGTCCAGGGAAGTAAATATTGTGGGAAGAAATAGCCAGGTGATTATTATGGCTAGGCTTGTATAGGCCCTAGGCTGATAGCCTAGTACCAACATATGAACCTATGACTGATTGTGAGACCACTCATGAGGCATCAAAATGGGCCTGCTTAGTTTGCCCACTAGTACACTGGTTTTCTCTGGAATGTGCATCACAATAAGAAAGGGTTCTGATAAGATCACTCATTCCCATACTCTCATGGGCTCTGTGCAGAGGGGTTAAGATCAAGTTCCTCATTGTTTGTTAATGTACCAGACTACAGACATGTTGTCAGTCTGAATTGCAATACTTCCTAGAGAGAGAGAGCATCTTGAAATCCTGCAGTGCAAGTTGGACTGCTCTCATCTCTATTACATTGATATGCAGAATGGTCTCTTTGGGGGACCACAAGCCTTTGACTGCCTTTTCAAGAAATCCCCCCACCCCCACCCCAGCTGAAACATGGCCATGATCACTATGGCCATTGGGGTGGTAGAACAAAAGTTCAACCTAGATGAATATCGTCCAGTTGGATCCACCTGTAGATGTGTTGTTTGCAAATCAGAGTAAGCTTAACTGGAAAAGATAGGGGTTGATGAAGAATGGACTACTGAACAGCTGAAGTCCATTGAAGAACTTGCATGAATAAATGTGCCAAAGGAAGTAATAGACTGGCTGCTGCTATCAAACCTAGTACCTAAAGTACTGATCTTCCTGAAGGAGATGGTTGGGAAAGAATAAGCTGAACTTGACTTCTGATAGTGGAAATGCAATGAGGAGGTGGAGATGCTACCTGTATTGTTGAATTTAGAAGTGCAACAATGAACTCCAGGTTCTGGACTGGTGTTAAGTTTGATTTGGTATAGTTTATCGTAATACCCAATAACTTGCAAATCTGGAGCAAATAGTTTCTGGCATGTAGAAGGAGATGCTTGGAGGGGCAGTGAGGAGCCAGTCATCTAGGTATGGAAACACTTGGAATCCTTTTAGTCTCAATTGAGCTGCCACCACTGCCAAACATTTGGTAAATACCCTGGGGGCTGTGGGGAGTCCAAAGGCCAGGGCTCTGAACTGGTAATGACTGTCTCCCAGATGAAACCGTAGGTGTCTTCAGGAGTGCCTGTATATTTTGATGTGATGGTACATGTCCTGAAGATCTATTAAGCACATCCAATCATCCTTGTGAAGTAATGGTAGGATGGACTGTACCATGACCATTCGCAACTTTGACTTTTTCACATACTGATTCAAACTGCTTAGATCCAAGATTGGTCTGAGGTCCCCTGTTTTCTTGGGTAGTAAAAACAAGTTTCAAATGCTACTTGATCTGGTGGGATCTCTTGGATGACTCTGTTTTCTAGCAGCTTTTGGATTTCTTGTACTGCTGCTTCCCTTTGACTGAGTGGAATGTCCTGAAGTTTCTTTGTTTTGGAGGAAGGTAGAAGGAGAAATGGTATATAATAACCTCTAGATGTTATTCTTAGCATCCATGAATCTTGCTATATTTGCCCAGGCATCTGGGTGCAAGGACAATTGTTCCTCGACTGCCTCCCATGTTGAACAGTTGGGCAGCACATTAGGAAAACTGAAAGGGCCTGCTTAGAAAAGAATCCTTGAGGCCCTGATTTTGCAGACCTCCTCTGCCTTTAGGGTAACGTCTTCCATTAGAATTTCATTCTGTGCCGGTGGAGGAATTATCCTCGCACAGGTCTTGGAAAGGTGCCTCAGATTTTTGGAACCACATCTTCTTACCACATCTCTGATTCCTGGAAAAGGTTCATTGATGGGTAGAAAACTTGATTCCCACAGCAGACAGAGTCTCATTCGCTGTGGGTAAGTGTCTCTTTTACTGATGCCCCAAACAAAGAATTGCCATCAGATGGGACATTGACAAAGGATATCTTAAAGGGCTCTGCAAAGTTACATAGTCGCATCCAGGCATGTCTCCTAAGGGCAATGCCTGATCCAGCAGCTCATGAGGTACCTTCAGCTGAGTGAGAAAGCATCAAAGTGTTTGATATGGATATAAGAGTGGCCAGTTGTGAGGACATTCATTTGAAGTTCTCTACAAACATGGACTCTGGGAGAGTATTTGATAGCTCTTTAGTCAAATCTCTCTGAAGTCTAGTAATGCATGCCAGATTGTTTTAGTGACCTCAGGGCAAAAGTTGCTGAGGAAAAGACTCACATTCCATACCTGTCAAGTGCTTTAGACTTCCTGTATAGCAGGTGGACCCTGTATAGTAGGTGGACCACCACCATAGCATCAACCAGGACTCCTTTGCTCTGGTGGAGTTTCCTCTTGTGGAGGAGGTAAAAATTTATTGTGTCTTTTTGGGATCACTTCAGTTGTATTCGGTTCTTTCCAAGCTTGACAAGAAACTAAATCAATAAGTTCATCCAGCGGGGGGGGGGGGGGGGGGGGTAAAACAAAAGTCTCCAAAAATACAGATTCTTCCAGAGAGGGACTTTGAGAAGATCAGACACCCTTTTATTTTAGGATTTCTAAAATGTTTCCAAAGGAGGTATCCTCCATTGGTGATCTGGGGGCCCTTTCGCCTTCATCAAAATCAGTATCTTCAGTGAGTGACTCTTTTGGGGGGGGTCAATGTGTCTCCTTTTGCATGTTCTCTTCCAAGGTCAGAACCTTTACTCCTATGCCATTGCTAGGAAATAGAATGGTCTTCCCTCGGACATCTTCCTCCTAGAATCATTAAAAGCATCCAGACTATCTTTGAAGAAATAGTTCCTCAGCAATCAGATCTGTTCCTGTGCCCAAAACTATAGACCACCATAAATGATAATACATGTTTCTGTTTATTTCATCCTACTCCCCCTATCTTTCTTTTTCTCTCTGTCTTCTCACCACTAAATATTACACTTCCTGTCCTTCTCTCTTAACTCTTTCAGCCACTAAGGTAATATAACTCTTTTTTTTCCACACCTCATTTCCATTTTATGTGTACCTTCTCTTACCTCTCACATATTATACATAAATGCCTTAAATCCCCTCACTTTTCTTCTCTTTTCTCTTCCACTACTACCTCCCTACTTCTTCTCTCAGACCTTTATAATATCAACTGCTCCTATCTATACTATTAATTTCAAAAGTAGTTTTGAATACACCTTAATAATTTACATGACAGTTATGGCTTCTTTTGCCAAGTATACGTATTATATGTATATAGGAACTCTGTCAATTGCTGGCACTTGTATTTGTAGACAACAACTCTGTTAATTTTATTAACTTACTTTGTTTAAAATTCTTTAATACCTTCTACTACGTATATTTTAGTTGTGGAGCTTTTCACCCCAGGCCTCCACTGAAAATGGGTTCCTGACCCAGTGGACTTTCCCGGTCAACAAATGTCAATGAATAAATAAAATAAATGAATAAGTAAATAAATAATATAATAAGAAAATGCATGTCCTCTAAGAGATGTTCAGGTGAGGTGTCAGAAGAGAGGGAAAGTTTCTGTACTGGAACTGCTTGGACACATATTGGAACTGGCTGTCCCTGTGGAGGAGGTCTGATCGACTCAGAGCTCTGAACTGATGAGAGGAAAGTGGTAGAATCCGAAAAGTGAGAGGGCAGTTGTCTGGAGAGAGAAAAAGTCCTTTCTACCACCTTGAAAGCCAGTGGATCTGGAGAAGCTTAGGACCCACCCTCTCAGAGCCAAAGCTCTCAATAATGGAATGTCTCAACCACCATCAGATCTACGTCTTGAGGAATGAACCAGATCTGAACTGTCCAGGGCGGAGCCTCGGAGGGGAAGAGATGGATCAGGCAAAATCATAGCCAAACCTATCTCCTTAGACCCAACTACAACACTTCAAATATGGGACCCAGTCTGATCTGAGGGTATCGGAGCAAAACTAGTCAAGGATATAGTTGGAGTAGAAGAAGAAGGTGTCTTCGGATCCAACACCGGTCCTTTCAGGGATCGATCTCAGATCCTGGGATAATGAAACCACCGGACAGATTTGAGAAGGAGATTGAATGGTCAAGGATGTTTTAGGCATACTCACAGATTCAACAGGATGGAGCATGTAAGACACCCATCTGGATCTGAGTTCTGAGAATGTTTTGCATTATCCTGTCCACATCTGCTTTGGTCAAACTTCTGGATGATCTAGAAGAAGCTTTGGATGAAAGCCTGGAGTGTTTCTTAGAAGTTTGAAACAACTGAGCAGGCAGAGTGGACGATTTAGGCTTTGATATGAAATTGTGAGTAAGATTCCTAGAAGATGTCCGCTTCTTTGGATCCAATGACTTAGGATCCAAAGGCATTGTTAAAGGGGATGCTTAAATCACAATAGGAGCCAAAGCCTTCTGATCTGAGGAGGGTTTTGGATCTGAGGACTGGATGTTTGGATACTTTTCTTATTTTTGCTGGAGGCTCCGATGAAGACCTTGGGGACTTCAATGTAGAATGCTTCTTATGTTCCAATGGAGCTAACTTACTATGTTTTGAGTGGGTTTGATTCCCACAAGAAGAAATAGCTGGTAGCAAACCTTTTTGAAGAAGCTTGTTATGCCTATCTGCTAAGGAGAAAAAAATGACATGCAGTGTCCAAATGTCTAGTACCAAGGCAGTACATGCACTCCTCGTGGGCATCCAAATGAGGGATTTTGTGCCTACAAGAAGATAATTTTTTAAAGTCAGTTGGTGTATCTGACATTGTTAACACAGAACATTATTAATTCAAAGAAGTTTTTTTATTGTTTTTAGAAAGAAGAGACAAATAGGAAGTTTAACTACCAACATGGTAGTCTAAGAAATACCCTATTAAATATAAAAAGGATATAAATTAAAGAAAAAAATACCAGCAATAGTATAGAGACATACTATATAAAATTGTATAGACAGGAAAAATAAATAGATTAGAATATGCTAACGATCTGTTGAAAAACTAAGAGGGAGGAAACAATTAATATAAAGAGAAATATCTAAAGGGACAAGAAGAAAAACTTAAAACTCACAAATTATCACTTTGGAAACACGAGAGCAGAACCCGTATTTGTTCATGATGATGGCTAATGAGATCTGAGGTAATAGGGATGGAGTAGGACATTATAGGTAGAGGGAAGAGCTCGAGAGCTGGATATGAAGTCTGGAATATGCAGCCGAGTTGGACCCGTGTATCAGATCCAAATCTATAGGTTGAGGAAGAATGAAAAGGACAACATCAGATCAAGCTTTAACTGAAGTATAAGTCAATCCAGAGTTGAGCATCTCACACAAATAGGAAAGAACACTAGGGATATGCACTGTAAAATGGACCTGGTTGTTCCTTCTGCACCACAAAAAAATTGCTTCCATTTGGCTACATAAGATTTTCTAGCAGCAAGTTTTCAAGCCTCCTGTAAAACCTGGAGCACAGCCTTAGAAAATCAGTACCTAAAAGGTATTAAAACTCTATCAGTCAAAGAATTAACTGCAGAATTTGGAGATGAGGGTGGATGAAAGTGCCCTTATGTTTTGTGAGCAGGTCCATCCTGTGGAGTAAGTTGCGATGATTGCCCCTAGCCACGTGATAAAGAAGGGAAAGCCAGTACTGTTTGGGCTAAATGGAAGTCACCAACAATGTTTTGTCTTTTACTTCAAAGTTTTTGAAGGACTCTTGGGAGCAAAGATGAAGGAATGCATAAACTAATCTCTCCTTTCATTTAAAAGACATCTGTTCTCCAAGCCAGTGTGCTTGGGTACCTGGAACAAAACTTGTTTGAGTGTCTGTTCTGGGAGAGGCAGAAAGGACTATTTGTGGAGCACCCCACTGATGAGCAATGGCCAGAAAGACCTCTCTGTTCAACATCCATTCATGAGGGTCTGTTCTGTATCTGCTTAAGGAGTCAGCCACAGTGATTGTCTCTAAGGGAATGCAAACTGCTTGAAGAACCAGTTTGAGTTGTTTGGTAATTTCCCCAAGCTATCAAAGCTAATCTACACAGGCAGCGAGACACCCCACCCTATTGTTTATGTGCTCTCCTTTTTAATTTCTCCAAGTCTTTTGGGTTTCCAGTACCATGACGGGAATGGACCACATTCCTAAGTTAAAGTATGATTAAAGTTCATGAAATTAGTATTGTTTAAATCTTTGAGGTTAGCCAGAAGAGCTCTTTGCAACACTCACAATGTGCCTAGCAATGATTTCTTCTGCAATTCAAATGGAGTTACATGTATCGGTAACATATCTATGTACGATTGAAAATTCTTAGACCTGTTGCTCCTACTACTAGTCGAACTGTCTGATTATCCTTCTTCCACATCACCCTCATTTCTAGCTGCAAATTCTGATATATTATGACTTTGTTTCTCTCTGTACTTAAGACACTATAGTCATTGGGTCTAACAATTTCAATGATCAATGCTAATTTTGTCTTCTTTTCATGGACTACTACATCTGGTTTTCTCACATCCATTTTTTAAACAGTTGGTAATGGGTGATCCCATGTGATACCAACTTCATCATTTTCTATGTTGATTTGTGGATCATGTTTCCAGTGTTTTACAGCTACTGCAATATCATAATGTTTGCACAATCCCCAATGCAACAGTCTTGCCACATTATTACGCCTTTTAGTATACAGTCTTTCTGCCATTAGTATATTGCAACCAGCAACGAGATGTACAATTGTTTCTAATTCTGTTTTACAAAAAATGCATTTGTCTGTTTCTCCCACATGTTCAATGGACTTTGTAAACCAACGTCTACATAGTCCACTATCTTGGACCACCGATACTAACCTTTCACCTTTTGGTTTAAATTCACCTCTCCTTAACCATTCCTGCATTCCGTCATGATTAACATGAGGTTGTTCCAAAAGTTTTCTGTACTTGCAACTACATTTATTCATTTTTCACATTTTTTGCCTTTTCATCTGATCCTTCACCTTATATTCTTTGTTTTTTTTTTTTTTTTTGGCATATTCAGTTGCTGCCTGATTTTTTTCTATGTCTGGTTTGATTTCCATTCCTGCTTGGCACCAATATGCTTCTGTTAAATTAAACAGGAAAGTCATCTTATATGTATTCTCCTCATGTTTAAAACTTCCATTATATTTCAATCTTGTGAAAACAGCAGGTATGTGGCAGATCTATACATATAATCAATGTCGTGGAGGCCCATACCTCCTTCAGAATAGGTAATATATAATCTTGGTATACACTGGTTTTTATAAATCATTTTAAAAGCATGAAGCATCCTTCTTGTTTTCCTATCCAACCTGGCCAGCCAGTCACTAGAAAACTGTAAGTTAGGGCAGGAAGAGCAAATTGATTTATAGCTTGTACTTTGTTCCTAAATATCAATGTTGTTTTCAGTATTAATTTTAGTCTTCTAAAATATTCCATACTAATTTTTCTTCACATTTGTTCATATTTTATTGTTGATCCTTCATCCCAAATATTTATACATTCCCTCTTGGTCAAGTTCTTTTATATCACATTCCTGTCACAAACTGATGTTTTCTTGGTGCTGCAGCTTTCCTACTTTAAAGGTTGCTTTTGCACATTTATCAAGACCAAATGACCTTATATCATCTGAAAAGATTTTGACCACTTGCAGTTGTGCTTTCAATTCCTCATTTGATGAACTATACAGTTTTAAATCATCCACAAAAAGAAGATCAGAAGTCTTTATATGTTGTTGTTTTCTGGGAGCCAAATTGTAGCCATGACCTAATCTCTTAAGTAAACAGTTTAATGCATTAAGAGCAAGACAAAAGAGCAGGGGTTACTAAGAGTCACCCTGGAATATTCCCCTTTGAATTTTTATCCTTGGAATAATAATTTGTCTTTTATCCTGTCCTAACTGCAAAGTGATTTGCCACTTTTTCATAGTTGCTGCAATGTAATCAATCAGTATAGTGTGTATCTTATACATTTTAAGCATTCTTTTTATCCATGAATGTGGAATAGTGTCAAATGCTTTTTTATCACCTATCCATGCCAAACTTAGATTCTTCCCCTTTTTACAGTTTTCCATTATCAGTTCTTTTAACAAGATGAAAATGAAGAAAGTCTGAGCACCAGACTGGAAGCAAACACATTTAATAAAATAACTAATTCAAAACAGTGGGCACTTTCGGGAAGTTATCCCTTCATCAGACATTATTACAAACTACTGCAAAGATATTTAAATAGTGCACAGCCAATTAACATTCAGAAAAAGGGTCTACGCCTCTTTAACACAGGTTTGATAGGTAACACTCCATTTAAACCTGGGCTTCTGTCTGCCCTAAGTTCTATTATCCATTTAGTTTCACATAATTCAATCATGTTCACTAAGTCTTCTCCCCTTGCATTCATTTTCACAATCTGTAAGGCTAAAAAAGTAAAATTATGTGATGCATTATTACTAATATGCTGATGCAGAGCATTATGAACATTCTGTGTTCATATAAAAGATAGATGTTGCAATATTCTTTCTTTAAACCGACAGTTTGTTTTTCCCACATAGAAAGATTGGCAATCCCTGCACTTCACAACATATACCACATTCTTTGCTTGACAATCTGCATAAAAGTTCATTCTATAACATTTACCTGTCACTAAATGTTCAATAGTGTCCCCATTTGTCAACATTGGGCAGGCCTTGCAGTGTCTATATGAAAACGTACCTTGTCGAATTGTTTTAATATCACACTTCCTACTAGTGCCCTTTTCCTTACATAATAAATCCTTTAGATTTTTATTATGTTTGAATGAAAATGTAAGCTTATCACCTAAAAAACTCATAGGTTTGTCATCAGATAATAAAATACTCCAATTTCTCCTTATAATATCACATATTCCCCCATGAGGAGAAATTACATATTATTATATCCCCTATATGTTGCAAAGTGCAGAGATTGTCAATCTTTCTATGTGGGAAAAACAAACTGTCAATTTAAATAAAGAATATTGCAATAGCTATATTCTGTATGAACACAGAATGTACATAATGCTCTGTATCAGCATACTATTATTTATTTATTAAGCATTTGTTTGCTGAGAAAGTCCAACGCGGAGAAAAGCCAATTTTCAGCAGAGGCTCAGGATTCCAGATGCATGTCTTTGAAACCATAGCACCCGGAAGCCACCCACACAAATGCAGGGAGAGCATGCAGACTCTGCACAGAAGGCACTCCAGCCGAAAACTGAATCTTGCTATGAGGTGACAACACTACCACTGCACCATCTTAGTAATAATGCATCACATAATTTTACTTTTTTAGGATTACAGATTGCGAAAATGAATGCCAGGGGAAAGAACTTAGTGAACATGATTGAATTATGTGAAACTAAGTGGATAATAGAACTTAGGGCAGACAGAATTCCAGGTTTAAATGGAGTATTACCTATCAAACCTGTGTTAAAGGGGTGTAGATCCTTTTACTGAATGTTGTTGGTTTGAACCTTTAGTGTTTTTGCCCTTCTTTTAACAAGAAGTGATTCATTGTTCCATGTAACTTTCTTTTGTTACCATTTTGTTCTATTGTCATGATTGAGTTTTCTTCTAAGTGACTATAAACTCTGTTGGCATGAATTCCAGTGTATAGTATACATGTCATTGGAAGGCAAGTTATTGTATAGTTTTTAGGATAGCTTGCAGGTTTACTGTTAAGTAAGAACATTGTTTTTCCTGTTGTTAACCAGGTTGGTGTCTGTTCTGGGTGCGCATACAAAAAAAAAGTTATGTACTTACCATAATATTCCATCTGTGTTGTCTGTTTTCATTCTTCCTCATCGTATGGGTTTGGATCTGATCCTTGGATCTGACTTGGCCATTACTATAGTTCATGGCCAACAAAAAGCTCTCAAGCTTCTCTCTCTTTCCATAATGAACCAACCCCTTACATACCTCAGATCTTGTCTGCTGGTGTCATAAAGTAAGAAATATTAATATAATAATCCTGACAGAAGAAGCCATTATCTGGAGCTCAACATGAGACACAGTTATGTCCTTATAATCTCTTGTTCTCCCAGAAGTCCATAATGAAAAGGGATGGGGTTTGGTGGGAGGGGAGTTGAGAAAGAATGAAAATGGGCAACACACATGGAATGTTATGGTTAAGTACGTACGTAACTTATTTATCTGATGTTGTCAATTTTCATTCTATCCTCAATATATGGGATAGAGTCCCCAGCTACCTAAATTCCCAGGTGGGCTCTAAGGAAGGATATTCTTGAGCACAGTTGAACCAAAAGCTGCTCTTCCTCCCAAGACCAGATCTAGTTTGTAATGAGTAGCAAAAGTATTAAGACTGGCCCACGATACAGCTGCACATATATTGTCCATGGAAGCCCTAGACAGGAACACTGAAGAAGTTGTCACGCATTTAATTCAATGAGCTCTTAGAGGTTTTGATAAAGATAAACCCAATTTGTTGTAGATAAATGATATGCAATCCGTTATCCATCTGGCTAAAGTTACCTTTGTAACTCATTTTCCCAATTTAGCATCTGCAAAGGACACAGATAATTGGTCCGTCTTTCTAATTTCTTTTGTTCTGAGTAGATAAAAACATAATTGTCTGTGTACATCCAGTAAATGCAACATATATTCTCCTTTGTTTGGAATTTGTAGGAAAGAAAACTGGCAGATTAATGGACTGGTCAATATTGGATTCTGATACCACCTTAGGAAGGAAAGAAGCATTGATATTTAATGCAACTCTGTCCTTATGAAAAATCAAGAAGGGAGATTTAGAAGACAATGCTTGAAGTTCTGAAATTCTTTTAGCAGAGGTAATGGCCATTAAAAAGATAGCTTTGCAGGTCAAGAGTTTAAAATCAAATTTAGCTGCTGGTTCAAAGGGAGAATGAAATAAGGCCTGCAGCACCAGTTTTACATTCCATGTTGTAGTAGAATCTTTATATGGAGGTCTCAGCAGGAGGGTGCCTCTCATAAAGGCTTTACAGAGCTTAGACGAAACTAAGTAAGAATTCTCAAATCCAAATGAAAATTAGAGATTGCTGCTAATTGAACTCTTAACTGTTGAGGAGCTAGTTCCCTTATTAAAGATTGTTACCAAAAATTCAAGAACATTTTGTACAGGAGCTGAGAATGGATCAATGTGTTTCTGCTGTGCCCAAAAAACTAACCTTTTCCATTTACTTCTGTAAAGTTTTCTTGTAGAAGCCTTATAGGAAGATAGAAGTATGTGACAGATGGGGAAGAGAGCAACGATTGTCTGGCTATTAACAGAATTGCAGAAACCACACTATTAGCTTTAGGTTTGAGATATTCAGGTGAATCATGTCTGTCGGGTGAGACAAGAGGTCTGGAATTGGTTCCAGAATCCAAGGTGGGTATAACAGATGAGGCCAAATAAACCTGTCAAGGCCAGTAAGGTGCAATACGAATGACTCTGCTCTTCAACCTGGCAGCTTTCTGCAGAAATTTGGGGATCAAGGGAGTCAGGGGATAAGCAAAGAAGAGACCAGGGGGCCAATTGTGGAGTGGAGCATCCCTTGATAATTCCCATAGAAGGGGGATCAGGGCAAAGAAGCTGCTGCACTTGTTTAGGGGAGAAGCAAAAAGATCACAGCAAGACTGGCCCCCATCGATGGAAAATCATTGCTGTCACATTCTTGTTGAGAGACTACTCTTGAGGTAGTAGAATGGGCCTGGTCAATTTGTCTGCTATCATATTGGACTTCCCCAGAATTTGCATTACTATCAGAAAGTGGTTGAATGAGATCGCCCATTGTTAAACACTGAGGGATTCTTGACACAAGATATAAGACCTGCTTTCTCCTTGTTTGTTAATGTACCAAACTACTGCCATATTGTCCATTTAAATAACAGCTGTCCTAAAAGGCAGAGAGTCTTGGAAGGCCTGCAACACTAAGAGTACTGCTGTCATTTCCTGAACATTGATATGCATTTTGGCCTTTTCGGGGGACCAAGTGCCTTGGACTGTCTTACCCAGGAAATGTCACCCCACTCATTCTGGGATGCATCCATGGTCACTATGACCTTGGATTGAGGGAGAATTAATGGATGGCCTTATAGAACCTGCTCTGATCAAATCCACCACCAAAGGTATTTCTTGCATGCGTGAGTGATTCTTATTTGGTCTGACATTCGATGATAAGAAATCAGCCATTGTGTTTCTAGCATCCATTGAAGAATTCTCATATGAAATCATGCTAGGAGAACTAAAATTATGGCAGCAGACATTGACCCCAAGGCTTGAAGAATCAACTGGGCTGAAATGTTGGTACTGTGAACTATTTTCCTGACCTGGAATCTGATAGTTTGCACTCTTGCTAGAGGAAGAGAAGCTGTCACTGATACCGTGTTGAACACTTTCCCTATGAATTGCAATATTTGAGTCAGTTGTAACTGAGATTTGTTGACTTTTATGGATATCACCAGATGAGAACAAGTCTGGAGTATGTAATCTCTTGCTCTCACTAGTAGATGCCTGGTTGGGTATGAAAACATTCAGAATCCTTGCAGTCTCAAGTGAGCTGCAAACACTGGCATACACTTGGTAAACACCCTGTGGGCTGTGGTGAGGTCAAAGGGCAGGTGTCTGAACTGATAATGACTGTCTCTCAGCTGAAAGCGTAAATACCTTCCGGATTGTCTATCCATTTTTATGTGATAGTATACATACTGAAGGTTTATTGAGCTCATCCAACTGACCTTGCCTAAAAAGGGCAGAATGGACTGAACCATGACCATCCAAAACTTTGTGTGTTGAACTGACTTGTTCAAGTTGCTGAGATCCAAAACTGGTCTCCAGTTCCCTGTTTTCTTTGGCACTAAAAAGAATCTTGAGTAAGTGCCAGATTCTTTCTGGTCTGGTGGGACCTCTTGGATGACTCATTTTTTCTAACAGCTTTTGTATTTCTAGTGCTACTACTGCTGTCCTCTGACTGGGTGGAACATTGGGAATTTTGCATACAAGTGGAGGAGGTCGGGAAAAGGGAATTATATAACCTCTGGAAATAATCGTCTACACCCATGTGTCTTTTGTTATCTCCAGCCAGGCTCTCTGGTGCAGGGATACTTGATCCCTGATTGCCTCCAGAGGGGGACAATCAGACCTCAATTCAGGAGTGCTGATAGGGTATACTAGAGAAAGAGTCCCTGGAATCTTGGTTCTGCAAGCCTCCTCTGCCGTGTGGGAATTGTTGTCCATTTGAGTTCGCCCTTCTGCCCCTCAGGGAACTATCGCCACATGGATCTTGGAAAGGACCCTGGGACTTCCTGAACCACATCTTTCAACCACCTTGATTCCTAGAAAAGGATCTTTGAGAGGTCAAAAAATGTGTGCCCACTGCAGAAAGTGTCTTTCCATCTTTCTCACAACTGGAGAGTGTGTCCTTCACTTTTGAGCTAAACAACAAGCTGCTGTCAAAAGGTGCATTGATGAAAAAATATTTGAAGGGCTCTGCAAAATCATTCAAGTGCATCCATGCATGCCTCCTGATGGAAATGTCTGAACTTGCCACCCTTGAGGCACCTTCAACTGCATGCAATTTATGCCTCATGGATGAATTTGAAATAGATTGAAGGATAGCCAACTGTGAAGCCACAGAAGATTGAGCCTCAGCAGTAGTGGTCCCAACAAGGTACTTTGAAAGTTACTTGATCAAGTCCTTTTGTAGTCTCATAAAGTGTGCCAAATAGTTCAGTGACTGAAGGCCAAAGGTCACTGAAGCATACACACACTTCCCAGATCTGTCCAATGCCCTAGACTCCCTGTTAGGTGGGTGGACAGAGGAACTCTGCTCAGCAGGTTCCTTCTTGGTGGCTCCCACCATGACCATGGCATCAATGGGCACCCCTTTCTCCAGTATTCCTTACCTGCCAGTGGAGCCAGAATTCAATCTAGTTTCTTGGGGATTGGCTCAATTGAGTCAAGTTTCTTCCACGCCGCCCCTATAAATCAAGTCAAGGAGCTAATCAGGGGTGGAGTAACCCAGGAGGTAGATGGACCAGCTCCAAAGACTACCAGACATACTGACTCCACTGGGGAAGGATTATCAGAGGACCAACCACATCTGTTTAAGGATCTCAAGAATGTCTCTAAATGAGATATCTTCAGGAGGTGATCATAGGGACCTTCCCCTTCATCAAAATCAGTATCCTTGATGACTGACTCCTGAGATTAGTCCAAGTGCTTCCTTTTGCATTTTCTCTTCCTAGGAACTTCCTTGGTGTAATGCTCCGGTGAAGTAATGGAAGAGACTTTGAAACCCTGCTGGGTGGTTTGGAGACTTTGGACTTGCTGTCCCTGTGGTGTGGAATATTGTGGCTCAAGGTACAGAGACATCTGGGATCCAGAAGGAATATCTAAGGAGCTAGGATTGATCTGCTCTGCCAGAGTACAGAAAACCCTCTTCACCACCTCAAAGGTAGAACACTCCAGAGAAAAAAAAAGACAATGGAGCCAAGACGCTGGCCTTCTCACCCATTGAATCCCTCCTCCCTGAAGACAATTTGCTGGAAGCAGAATTCAGAGCCAAGTCGGTACTTGGTCTACAGTGGGAGAGTATCTAGTCCTAGGTAAAGATTTCAGGGCCAAGGTGCCCAGAGCCAAAGAAATGGCTGAGGGATCCGCAAGGAAATTGTCGAGGAAGTCTTAGGTTCCGACTTCTGATTTTTCTTGGGATGCTCCGAACAAAAAGGAGTTGATCATCCAGATGGGTGAAGATTTTAGGACAGTCTCCTTAGTTCTGGATTTGGAGGGTTGAGCTCCAGAAATCTTAGAAAAGGGTGTTGGAAGCAACCCTTTCAGGATGAGTTTATTTTTATGGTCAGTAATAACCCAAGGATTAAAATTTTGTCATATGCTGCAATCAACTTTCAGATGATCATTTCCTAAAAAATATATGATAAGGGAAGGCACATCCAATAAAGGCAACTTGTGCCCACATTTCTCACAGTTTTTGAACCCTAAAGGGCATTTTACTGACATTCTGACTATTGTGTAAAAATAAGTTGCAGAAGAGAAGTAAAGAAGCCATTTTTTTAAAAAATGTGAACGGCAGTGTAAACTTTGGCTTGAGATGATTGTGATTGTTGAGAGTGACACTCTGACCCCATGTGCAAAATGGAAAAAAAAGGGGCTGAGGATGGATGGCTGGAAGAATGGGTGAAAGTTAAGAATACCAAAAATGGTAATAAGATTACACAGAATGTGTAGCTTATATAAAAGGGAGGAAAATACCAACTATGCAATGAGAATTACAGCTAGTGTTATAGAAAAAGGGATGAAATATATAAGATTTATAAAAAAAAATTTAAAGAAATTTATCTTGAACAAGTGCTCAAGAGTTGCAATGGTGAGCACATCTTATCTGCAAAGTGGCAAACAAGATCTGCGGTATGTTAAGGGCTGGTGCATTACCGGTAGGGAGGAGATCAATAGCTTTTTGGTGACCATGAGCTCTAGTAACATGTGAGTCAGGTCTGAGGATTGAATCTGAACCGATATGTTGAGGATATTATCAAAATTGCCAACATCACATTAGTTCTTACTCTTGGCTAATCTTCATGTAAAGATGTTAATATTTTTAGAGAAAAGTTAGGTACTGCATCTGGACTTGGGGTTTTCCATTTCAGAGCTTTTCTTAACTTTGTTTCAATCTATTTGGCTATTACTTCATCCCATTTCATATCCTGGACATTTCGACTTCTTATTCATTTCTTTCCTTCTTCTATCCATTTAGCATCTTTGTTATGTTCCACAGGATCTTCATAGATATTTCTCCAAAATGTATCTAGTTCTTTTTTTTTTTTTTTTTGGTGGTGTTTCAATTCCTTTTGCTCTGTTTCACAATTCTCTGTAAAACTTTTTTGGGTCATCAATAAATTGCTTATTTTATACTTTTCCTTTATATTTATCTGTAAATATCTTCCATATTTTTCTGCCTGTGCTGATATTTTTAGTTTATTATTCATGATAGTGCACGATAAATCCTGATCTGTTCTAATACTACACATTGCTTTTATCATGTCTATGTTTCTGAGTATTTTTGTTGATATGGTCCCTCTTCTATACTCTTCTAACAGTGACACCTCTTGTCTTAATTGCTTTATATCTTTCTATATTTGATACTTCCATGAGGACATTTGACTTCTTCCTTTCCTTTCTCTTACTGCCCTGTGTTTTGGTCGTGAGACTTTGGGCAGGATTCACGAAGGCTTGCACGGAGTGTAAGAGACGTGTAACACTCCATGCAAGCCTCGCGATCCAGGAACAGCCCGAAACTCCGTGTAAGAGAGCAGCTAAAACGTCTCTTGCACATACTGGGCGTTGATATGCTAAATACCTCACTTGCAGCCGAAAGGCATGCAGATGAGGTAGAGTAGCGATCCACGAAACAGAAAGCAGCCCGTGTAAGAGCCATTTTAGCTGCAGAAATGTACTCAGTTGACAACTGAGTACGTTTCTGCAAAAATCACAGTGGAGCCATGTCAGCTCCAAATAAAGGGTGCATATGTGTCAGACAGCATGCCAATGGCCAAATATGTGGCCATTGGCAATGTAACCCGATGCAAATATTAAAAATATATAATTTTTTTAAACGCAGAGCAGCCCCGCACAAATGAGCTGCGCTGTATAAAACATAAAAATGAAGGTTATAAACCCACAAATGTGGGTTTTATGCAATACATGGAAAGACAATGGAGGGACCAGCAGACCAAAAACAACATGGCCACCGTCTAGTGGTTGCTAAGGGGGAAGCTGAGTCTAATTCATGTAACTAAGCATTAGTAGGCAATCTGATGTAAATGAGGGTTAGGATACTGAATCCCACAGTCACATAGCAAATGAGCACAGTCTGAGTAGTGTAAGAGATACATAAGGGGGAGGAATAGAGTAGGAGATAGATGACATCACAGGGGGGAATGGTAGAAAGAAATGCAGTTCATTGGAGGTCAGTGTTACATGACAGATGACAGACACAGATCATGGAAAGAGGAGTGCCACAAGATAAGCATGGGAAAGTCAAGAAATGGAAGGTGTACGCTGTTACTTACACCAAAGTTTCTTGCTGGGCATGCATGCGCACCTGTGCATGCCATGAAGCGCGAGTAGGGCAGTGTGCGTGTGTGTAAGGCAGACTGAGCATGTGGGAGCGGGTTGGTAGATTTGTAACACTGTTTGCGCTGGTGTGCGCTCATTTTAACCTGAATAGGCAGATCCTGAACCGTGTAAGCATGTGTACGTGCATGTAATCCACTGTGAGCGTGTTTCTGCTGGTATGCACGCTGCTCCCCCCTGAGGAAACAGAAATGAAAAAGGAAGCAACAGAATTAGTAGGAAGCTAGCAGGGAATACTGCTGGAGCTAGCAGGTGAAAACAATTAGAACCAGGCAATTACACAGGCAGAATAGTAGCCCAGCCCAGCACTTAAAACTCTGCAAACAGCAGTGCAGGATGTTTCTCTCAAGAGATACTGCAAGACAGGAGTAAGCTATTAGAAGTGAAAACTGAAAAAGCTGAAGTCAGAGCAGAAATGCTAGGGGCTGCCATACCTGTCATTATGAGACATAGGCGACTTGCTGAGGGTGGTGACAATGCAGATGGTGCCAGACAACCCACAGTGAGGAGACGGAGAAGAGTGTACAGGCCTAGGGTCACCTACCACGGGTTACATGAGCTGGAGATAGTAGAGTGCTACAGAGTGGACAGAGAGCTCCTGCAGCAAATAGTTGAGCTGTGCAGGCCACACCTCACACACAGAACCAACAGAGGGGAACCCATCCCAGTGGAAACCAAGGTATGTATTGGCCTAAGAATGCTAGCAACAGGTACCTTCCAGAGACCAACTGGTGATATGATGGGGATATCACAGGCATCAGCCTCCAGGGTACTGCACCAGTTCCTGGATGCCATGTCAGCACATGTCAGTGATCATGTATATTTCCCCAATGCCCGTGAGGTATTGGCCAGCAATATGCGTCTCTTCCAGCAAATAGCAGAATACCCTAAGGTAGTGGGTGCAATAGACTGCACGCACATACGCATCAAAGCACCAGCCGGTGAGCGGGGTAGGGCCTACATTAACCACAAGGGCTTCCCCTCCATCAACTGCCAGGTCGTGTGTGATGCCCAGGGCATAATAATGAATGTGTGTGCTGGCTGCCCTGGGAGCTACCATGATTCCCACATCTGGCATTTGACACAGCTGTACCAGACATTTGCCAATGGGGACATCCCACACGGATACCTAGTGGGGGATGCAGGTTATGCACTGGAGCCGTGGCTGATGACACCCATCAGAAATGCACACACACCTGAAGAGGAACGCCATAATGAGGCACACGCACAAACACGTAATGTAATAGAGCATGTGTTTGGGCTGCTCAAATCACGGTTCCGGTGTCTGGACACATCTGGTGGAGCCTTGCAGTACTCACCAACTACATGTACCCAAATTGTCATGGTATGTGCTATGCTACATAATATCATCTTGTGAAAACAGCTGCAGCAGGATCAGCATTGGGCTGGGCCAAACAGCCCCCCACCATTGCCAAGGCCATCACAGGCAGAGCGTGACTCGGAGGAGGAACAACCTGAGCCTGCCCCAGTAGGCAGAAGCAGGCGTGCCCAGTATGCCCTGGCCTTGGCAAAGAGGCAATGCATAGCACATACACTGGCTCAGTAGGAACCCTGGGAATGATACCCCTCTCTGACTCACTCAAATAATAACAGGGATGCCTAAAATGACATGACCTGCTCACAAATATGTACAGGGAGTGTAATATGTGCATCCGACAGAGGCAGCCCTGCAGCACCACCTGAGGCATGAATGCCATGTGTTAAGTAATGTAACACCATGTACTATATGCACACTTGAGGACCCTGACTAACATCCACCCTCACCAAGCATGAAGCCACAAAATGACGATGGGATGATCAATTGCAATAACTGGCTGAAGTAATGCAGTTAGTCAAAGGGGAGCCAATGTGTTTCAGCCTGGGAAAACATGCTGAGCATGACATGATACACCACCTGCTAGGGGTGGCGTGCACCTATCAGTCCACGCCCCATGGATACTGGCAAAGGCTGTCAGTACCCACAGCGTGCCCTGAATAGGTAAGTCTCAAAACACAAACCCACCTTCATAGGTACCACAAGGGATAGGAACTTAGATGTAATGCTACCCAATGCCAGAAGTCTAAACAGCAAGATGCATGCAGTGTAAACGCACACAGTATGGAGAATGTTGATATCTGTCCTGTAATAGAAAACTGGGTCAAGGCTCACATCAGCACCCTAACACTACCAGGTTACACCTCATACTGTGCTGTACAGCCTCAAAACATGGAACAAGCTACAAAAGGAGGGTGACTAGCAATAATTGTCAAGCATAACCACACCCCCATGTTGGTACCACAACAAGAAGCAGCATGGATTAGCCATGGTCAAGTACCAGTGGCTAAAACTGCCTCTCAGTATATAGCCTGCTGCAGACTACTGTCCTAACACCAGGAACTGCACCTGGCCTATGTTGGAATACATGAATATATCAAGCCCCCCAAACCACATTATATTGGTTGACTGAAAATACCCAGACATACACTGGGAGCATTATACTAGCACCAACACAGTAGGAGAAAAGTTCCCAGAATCCATAAACCAAAATGCCCAGGAACAGCGTAGCACTCCCACAAGAGGGGTAAGCATACTGGATGTGATAATCAGCAACATGCGTACTGGATGGCAAGATTAGAAGTGTATCCCTCACTGGTAAGACCAGACCATAGAGTAATCACACCGGATATATACATCCTGACCACAGTCCCTGGACAGAAAACCACAGTGAAAAACATGTGTAAAGCATAAGTTGCACCCCTCCAAACTGATGTGGAATCCACTAAAGGCCCTGTGCAGGTGCAGAATATGGGACACACCGCAGAACCTGTTATACAGGCATTGCATGAACACAGCCAGGAATGCTTGGATTATGCAATCACAAATAACAACAAGACACAATGCCATACACGCAGGCATCTGGCATGCTGGACTCCAGCCATTACCAAACCATGCAAGAGAATGAGGAAGCTACTACATGATAGAGCAAACATAAAAAGGGAAGTAATCACTGAGCAGTAGTATGGCAATAAAATATGTCCACACATACAATCCACTAAGGCCAGCCACAACAAGTAGAATTTGTGAATCCTGAGGCAATGTTACACCTGCCCCAAGTACACAGACAACCCTCAACTCCCCCCAATAAATACAAATATAAGTGAGAGATGCAACCATTTATCCAAACCGGAGGCTAAGCTCCCCCAACTCAGTACTGTCAAAACTAGTCAGGAGGAGAAGGTAACCACATACACCACAAACCCAGTCCCACATAGACCTATCACAACTGTAAATCAAACACATAAACACAGAAAAACATTCCCAGAGGCCCTAATTACAAACACACCACACCAACAGAGGCCTCCAAAGCAGACCCCAAGCAACCACAACCTCCAAACATAGCACATGCAACACATAGTACACAAAGCTGGTGTGCCGAACAATCACAGGCCAGAAGGAGAAACAACATGCCTGATACAGTTGTAATAGGTGTCTGTATAGGCAGACACACTGCTGTCCCACACACCAGACTGAACAAGGGAAAGGGTACAGTAAGCTGCCTGTAGGCTGTCACAATATGCCACATAACACAAGTACACAGGTCACCCCAAAGCAAGCAGAAATATGATGCACTCATTGTCCATGCTGGTGTGAATGACCCGAGATGTACCTCCCTGGACTACATGAAAAGAGACATGGATGAGCTCTCTGAGTATGTACTCCAGGCCGGTCTGACACTGGCCATTTGCAGCATCCAACCCTCACCAAGAATGATGCCACAGTACAAACACAGAATGATCAGCTTTAACAGGTGGCACAATTACAGCTGTCAGTCCAAGAGGATCTAATGTCTGTCTGCTTGAGATGTCATGCATGACAAGCCATGCTGCTGTTCCAGGGATGGCTTGCACCTGTTACCCCTGAGCATCTGGATACTGGATAAGGCCTTTGCCATCTCCATAGAGCCGTACGTAGGCAAGGCCGAAAAGACTAACCCACCACCCTAGAAAACATAAGTGGTAAGAAACATAAGGGTAATGCTGACCAATGCCAGATGTGTAAACTGCAATATGCATGCTCCTGAGGCACTTCCCAGTATGGAGAACATCGATGTCTGTGCAGTGACAGAAGCCTGCTGCAAGCTTACTGACAGCACACCAGCACTACCAGGTTATACCTTCTATCATGCGTTATGGCCCCAACACCTGGACCAAAACATCAAAGGAGAAGGAGTATCCATATGCAGCACAGACACCCATATGACCAGGTAACTGACAATGCATGAAGCAGCGGAGACCACCCATGTGCACCTAACTGTAGTCAAACCTGCTGTACAGTCTGTAGCATGCGACAAACCACACTCTCACACAGAGGAACCCCACCCAGACATCCTGAAGACACTGGACAGTATGAATGTCCCACCAAATACCAAACAAGGCACTCACAAATTACCACATAGGTGGTAAACCATTATGTATGCAAGGAGTAATCAGGGACCTAGGGACAAAAGTCGACAGTAACCTGTCATGTGACACTCACAATGCCAATGTGGCTGGGAAGACTGTCTATATTGGACACTGTATCATGAAAGGATTCACATCTACATCAATAGAGGTCACTGTTCCCCTGTACTGTTCTCTTATCAGACCCATAATCTAGTACAATGACTCATATGGGATGTACCGTACCTGACACCTGCAGCGGTTAGGAAGACCTAAAAGGTACCTCAGCAAGAGGATAAAGAGTGTCAAATATATGTCATATGCTGCCTGGCTGTAGACACCCCAGCTGAATGCAGTAACAGACTGCCTACACAGAGGCATTGTATGTCTGTTGTACAAGGCCATGTCCAACACAGGAGTAATAGACATGCTCCACCCCCAGGAAATCAAAGCCATTGGAGCTGTGAGATTGACAGATGTCAACCTCAACAAATAATGAAATAGGATGTGCTGGAGGGACAGATACATAACCCAGAGGCTCCCCACACCCTGGAACAGGATCCCACTCTATGTTAGGCAAAGCCCCTCACTGACACCCCTCAACAGGAATATTGCCAAGTGGATGGATGATCGTAGATGTACACTGGGGGTCTTCACTGTGTCACGTCCTGACAGAGGCACAGTAAAGAAAATCATAAATGGCCATAATAGTCACATAGCAAGGGGCAGCGAAAGACACACACACTCTGGCTAGGCTTACTAATGCCCTAGGGTGGATAGCCTAGTATGAACCTATGAACTTATGAAGATACAAATTGTACAGGACACTAAGGATAATCACAAGGCTTACTCAACTGATGGTAGGAACCATGTTGGGAATTCACAGATATGCTCCGAATCACACAGATATTACAAACAACATACCAAACACACAGACATATTGCCAACATACAACCTGACAGGTGCAGTGCAAACCCCCCCCCCCCAGAATGCAAAATATCTATCCCAGCAGACTGCTGGCCCCTGACATTGCAGATGCTGAGGTAACAGCCATCATCTACAAAGCAAAACACACAGCAGCAAAGGTATGAGATGGTGTCCTGGGCTGAGGCCAACATGGACTCCAAGAAGAATGGAATGCCAAATCACACTACTGCTCAATGTCAGCCTTACTACAGGATATGTACCCAAAGAGCAGTGTACAACAACAGTGGTCCTTCACAACAAAGGTGTTGCCTGAATGGATACTGCAAACTACTACCCCAGGATCCTGACAAGCTTGGTCTGCACAGCTATGGAAAGGATCAGCATGTACCGCAGACATAAAGCTATCGGAGACCTACTGACACCAGACCCTACCCAGTGTGGCTGTCGTAGAACCAGGATGCAAACTTTAGTATTGGTTAAATTAAATCTGATTGCAATATATAATTGTCAATTAAGCATAATTAATTTATCTGATGAAGTCCTACTTTTGCTGTGGACGAAAACGCATAGTTTCTGAAGAGCGTTCATGTGTTGTGATACATTTGTGGAACTACATTAAAATTTTGAATTTTTGCTGGCGTGTACTCCTTTCCGTCCTGTTGGATATTTTGTGGTAATATGGCTGTCGTAAGTGCAGATCCTGCCCCTAAACATGTTTGACCCATTTGAAACAGTCATTAAGGTCATCGATGAGGGCAATGTGGTCCAAACAGCGTAGCTGGACCTTGCAAATGCTTCCAGACAATACCCTACGTGTTCAGTATGGATATGTTCACCAGCTTAAATATAAACCCCTATGTCAGTAGAGGGGTTGCAAACCAGACCAAGGACAGAACAGACATGGTCAGACATGCTGCATCCATGTCAGACTACAAAGCAGATATAAGTGGCATCCCACAAGGCTTGGTCCTGGGACCTCCCCCGTTCTGTATATATGTCCCATAGGTACAGGCCAACATGGAAGGACTGTGACTGAACATGTATGCAGAGGAGTACAAACTGCCCATCATATCTGACCCCCAGCTGACACAAGAAACCCATAAAAGGGCCACATAGAAACAGACAACTGGTGCCATAGCCATGTCAGCAAGCTAATTGCAGAAATGTGTATAGACAACCACCGTGGATATACAATAAGTGCCCACCAATTACCACACAGGTGTTAACCCATTACATACCTAACATGTAATGAGAGACCTAGGGACACAAGGTGATAGATATCCTGCATTGGACAAACATGTGGCTGTAGTGTTCACAGAAACATACCATATACCCACCCAGTCATGAAGGTTGTCAGATCTAGATAAGGGGAAGTCACTGTGGCTCTGTAGTCATCCTTCATCAGCGTCACAATTGACTACAATAGCCCCTGTGGGATGTACCTCAGCAGACACCTCCATCAACTGTAAAGTCAACAACAGTACTTCACCAGGAGTAGCAAAGAGCATAAACAGATGCCATGTGTTGCCTGATTAAACAAACTGCAGCTCCACACACTGCCATACTGCCCACCCAGAGGCAAGCTGTGCCTGATGTATGAAGCCATGTCCAAGCTGGAATCAATGAACATGCTGCACCTTGTACAATCTGAATGGCAGTGAGCTATGCACATGAGAGACCTGAACCCCAGCACTGGCATACATAGGACAAGCTGTACTGAATGATCCATAACACAGAAGCCACCCCAACTCTTGAGTAAACTCCCAGTACAGGTTAGCCAGCGAGTCACCTATTGACACCCCTCAAGAGGAATCCTGATGAGTGGATGGGAGATGGTAGGTTTACCCTGGGTATCACTGTTATGTCACAGGTAGACGGAGGCACAGTATACTAACCATGACATATGTCATGGCAAACTCCAGTTACAATGTGTGTCTAAGGACAAACACACTCTCTGACTAGCATCAGAAATGGCCTAGGGAACATCGCTAGTGTTTGCCAATACCCACCTATGTTGTAGAATACACTACCAATGTTGGACAAGTGTAGGTAGTCCATATCTGAACATAATGCAACATGGTCATATGTGCACAACTGGCCCCTACACAGTCTGTTGTGCTCACTATGAAGATGTCAAGCAGTGATAGGACTAAAGCCCAGGATACTGTCCACCACAGTGAAAGTACTGAACCAGTACACTATACGGTACTACAGTGTGAGGTAATTATGAAAGGATGTTGACAATTGTATGCAAAGTATCCCATGCAATCCCTGCAGGCACAGTATAATCCCTGTTGTGGTCAGACACAAAGCAGTTGGCCAGTAAGTACACAACATGACACCCAACACACAACCATAAACGTGAGATATTGTTGAAGTTCACACTCACCCAAATATGTGGTGGACTGCAGAGTTCAACATATGGAAAGCTGACACTGGGAATGCTCGCAAACTTTGATAAATGAGGCATATGTCAGACAACATGCCATGGAAAGGCTGAACTGGGCATGCTCACACACTTAGGCCATATCTCCGTTTAGCAGTTGGCCACACATATCTGGTATTTGTACGTGTCATTCCAGGAACCAACCACAACACAGCAATCTGCCCAGTGCACACAGTAAATGACTACAGAGACATAAGTGATATAGTGGATCGCCCTCATATTCAAACATCTTCCACAGATACACAAGTTGTTCATAGGAACAGGGAATGCTATGGCAATAAAGACCTGCAAACAGTCTAACAGCAACAAATATTGTGCATCTGACAATTAAACATATGGGTGTAGAGGTCAATACTAGGCTGTTTGCCCTAGGAAATGGCAGCTTAGCCAGAGTGTGCTTGGCATCTGCATCCCCAGTACAGTAGGCTACTGTGCCACTGTAAAGTAGGTCACATAAGGCAACGTGTGAGGCTAGTGTGCTGTGCCTCTGTCAAGCAGGGGCACAGTGGAGATCCCAGGGTTTGAATGTGCTAAGCCACATCCATGTTGTTGGTGTGTGCTGGAAGAGGGTTGCTGAGGACCTCTAACAGTAAGTGGGCATCAATAACAGACTGAGGGGTGCCCTATCTGCATTGTCTGGACAATTCCACTGTCAACACTGTGTTGTGATGATTATGTGGGATTGAAGTGTCGTGCTGGTACTGTTCACAGATGTCCTCCCTCTGTGGGCTACAGCTCTGCAATGTATTAGCGCACTCTGTCTGTTGGACGGCTCATATATGGCTGGTGTACACCTGACAGGTGTCCTGTTGTGGAGCAGTCATGGGTATATGTGGGATAGCATGATCAATGCAAACCTTACACATGCTCATAGAATGCAATTGTCAAGGATTATGCAGAGTGGCCAGTATAGTCCCCCAGCATGGGTCCTTTGAAGTCGTCCACCCCAATCTTCACAAGTGTAGAGTCTGCTTGTGCTAAATACAGTTTGTTTGCAGTGACAACCTTGCCTGGGGGTGGGGATGGGATATGGATGTCCAGGGAAAGGTGGGTATGGTCAGATATCAACAATGGTGGTCTACCTCTGGTGTGGAACAGTGAGTACCCATGTTGTAGATGGACAGGTGCAATATGTATTCCCCCATGTGGCTGTGGTGAGTGGTTCTGCCATAGCACATGGACCCACAAATTGTAGTGGCTGTAGGATAAAGTTGTAGAGGCCTGAGTAGTTCCCACACACAATATGCCTGTACCTGATGTTAACAACTGGAATGGTGTATGTGAACACCTGCATATCCCGGCACTGTTCCCAGGGAAGCAAAGTGTGTGTCCTGGATGTGGGAGTGGTGTTCTGGACTGGTTGTGTTGTGTGTTACAGGTCCTGTGGTCATGAAGCATGGTATAGAACATAACCTGCCAGTGCAATGTGCATATCTGACCCTGAAGTAGGTGGCTGCAAATGCATATATATGTTATCCCCCACCTGACAGGTAGTACTAGATGTACATACCTCTGTAGAAATAAAGATGTCAGCACCCTATAAATACCGCAGGTGCAGAATAGATACCCAGTAATTCGGATAGCATGCTCTGCTAATGCATCTCCCTCAAGTGCCATAATATAGTTAGGTAGGAGTTTGGACCATGCAAATGCTCAGTGTGTGTGTGTGTGGATGAGCGGGGTTGATGTGTGTGCAAGTCTGTGTGAGGGAAGTGTCCCTTTTGGCAACTGGGAAAACACTCTACAGGATGCACATTCCCCTATCTAAGCACTGATGATGTCAGCACCCTATAAGTACAGCTGGAGAAGAGAAACCTCCCAATAATCCGAATAGCGCACTCTGCTAATGCATCTCTCTCAAGTGTAATAACATAGTTAGGTAGGGGTTTGAAACCTGCAAGTGTGTGTGTGTGTTTGGATGAGGAGAGTTTTGGTGTGTGCAATTCTGTATGAAAGACGTGCTTTTTGGCAATCAGGAGATCACACTCCATGATGCACAATACCCTTTCCAAACACTGATGATGTCAGCACCCTATAAGTACAGTCGGAGAAGAGGAACTTCCTAGTAATCCGAATAGTGCATTTGGCTAATGTGTCTCTCTCATGTGTCGTGACATAGTTGGGTAGGGGTATGAATCCTGCAAATGGCACATGTGTGGGGGGGGAGGGGGGTAGTAGGGTGTTTATAATTGCAAGTGTGAGAAAACAGATCCTTTTGGCAAATACTACAATACACCAGATGCTGCATATTCCCCCAGTAAACACATGGGATGTCACCACACTATCAGTACAGCCAAACAGGGCTACTTGCCCAGTAATGCCAATAGTGCGCTCAGTAGGGTGTTTATAATTGCAAGTGTGAGAGAACAGATCCTTTTGGCAAATACTACAATACACCAGATGCTGCATATTCCCCCAGTAAACACATGGGATGTCACCACACTATCAGTACAGCCAAACAAGGCTACTTGCCCAGTAATGCCAATAGTGCGCTCCGCTACTGGGTCTATTACCACTGTCAGAGCACAGATAGGTATGTTTTGGAAACCCACAACTGCCACGTGTGGTTGTGTCACACAATATGACCATGTGTGGGTTGTTGTTCATAACAATGAATGCCATTGCCTAAACCAGCAATGGCAATGCACACATGATGTATGTGTGTGACACATACACATATATACCTGTGACCTTCAGTAGGGTGTGTATAATTGCAAGTGTGAGAGAACAGATCCTTTTGGCAAATACTACAATACACCAGATGCTGCATATTCCCCCAGTAAACACATGGGATGTCACCACACTATCAGTACAGCCAAACAGGGCTACTTGCCCAGTAATGCCAATAGTGCGCTCCGCTACTGGGTCTATTACCACTGTCAGAGCACAGATAGGTATGTTTTGGAAACCCACAACTGCCACGTGTGGTTGTGTCACACAATATGACCATGTGTGAGTTGTTGTTCATAACAATGAATGCCATTGCCTAAACCAGCAATGGCAATGCACACATGATGTATTTGTGTGACACATACACATATATACCTGTGACCTTCAGTAGGGTGTGTATAATTGCAAGTGTGAGAGAACAGATCCTTTTGGCAAATACTACAATACACCAGATGCTGCATATTCCCCCAGTAAACACATGGGATGTCACCACACTATCAGTACAGCCAAACAGGGCTACCTGCCCAGTAATGCCAATAGTGCACTCCGCTACTGGGTCTATTACCACTGTCAGAGCACAGACAGGTATGTTTTGGAAACCCACAACTGCCACGTGTGGTTGTGTCACACAATATGACCATGTGTGGGTTGTTGTTCATAACAATGAATGCCATTGCCTAAACCAGCAATGGCAATGCACACATGATGTATTTGTGTGACACATACACATATATACCTGTGACCTTCAGTAGTTACCATGTCTGACACGTGCCTCAAGTGGATAAATGGTATTTTCAATGCATAACAATATGACTGTGTCTTACTGTGCAGGGGCCACACGCGGTATGTGTCTGTACAGTGGGGGTTGTATATGGTATAATACCTACAGCAGGGGATACACATCTGGTCTGGGCCATATAGTCTACATGTAGTCGATGAACAGGTGCTGCATGTTCCCACCTGTTGTGGGAGTGGTAACATGTTGTTCCACTGCAATTCAGTGACTACATGCTGGGAACCTTTCAGCTAGTGTGTTGTAGCTACAGTAATGCTCACACACAATGTTTGGCTGGATGCAGTCCAGCCATATAAAGACATTTCTTGAGACTGTCATATTGCCAGTGTTGTTAGGGAGGATAGGTGGGTTTCCTGTGTATGGGAGGGTTGTGTGTGCCAGGCTAGGAACCAAAAGGCAGTCCAACACACTGTTAGCTGCTTATGGATAGGCCCTGATGCTTTGTGCTGTGCCAACAACCTGGAGGTGTGTGTATCTGTGGTGACTTGAGATACCACCCCCCTGTCCATGTGTGTTACATGTGTAGGGGACGACAGGCATGGTATGAGGTATGACCTGGCAGTGATGGGTTGCACCTGTGGGCCGTGAATCAGGAATCTGGTACTGCACAGATATTGCAGTTCACCGTGCTGAGGAAAGTGTCCAGTGCATGCATCTTGCGGTGTACACTGCTGGTGTTGTGTAGCATCACTGTTAGTGTCCTATCCTGTGTGATACCCGCAGAGGTGGCTATGTAATCCATGTCCTGCAGCAAAAGGCACTATGTGTGTATCAAGGGGCTTCGCCAATATACAATGGCCCATGGGTGTCACGTGCAAGCTGCCCCTCGCAAATCATTGTGGCTTCCCTAGCATGTAAGCACACGTTGACAGCTATTGGATACCCTATGAATGACATTGGAGATTGAGCAGAATGTAGACATAGAACACCCTTCCTACATATTGTGGTAGCATACCTGGTGAAGATATGATGGCAACCAAGATCAGGCTCATACTGGCCCGTACCACATGCTGAAAGATCCCTTCTGTGTTCCCTATCATGTAGTCCAGGGAGGTATGTCTCAGGTCATCCATAGTGGCATGGTCAATGACTGAGTCATATGTGTCCATGCCTCTGACTGACCTGCATGCATGTGTTTTGTGGTGGACCATAGTGCCCCACAGGCATATCACTGTGACCTTTACCATGTACAGCCTGTTGAGCGGGAGCCCACTGCAGCGGCCAAGAGAGGTACCTGACACATCTGTAGCAGGTGTGTTGTGTAGCCCTACAGGCTGTGAGTGTGTGGCACATGGGATGTGTGTGCCATGTGTGGCATATGCTCTGTTCCAACGTAACATATGCCTGTGTGCCAGCTGCGGAGGTGTGTGATGCTCAGGCAGGATGCTATTCTGAGACTCCAAGTATGCCCTAGTGTGTTCGGATTGCTGTCAGTGCGGGTCTATGTCAGACTGGTATTGTAGTCACTGTAGTATGTCATGCCACCTGACAGGGTTTGGCAGTACTGGGTTCAGAGTGCTCAGTCCCCAGATTGGCTATGTGGTGGCATCCCACACATGTGTTGTACATTCCTGGCCAGGGGAGAGGGTTGACTGCATACATGTGGCAGCTGTGACATTGCCACATGACTCACATAAACCACAACTGGACCATAGAGGTGATTCTCAGGTTACCTTTGCACATGCTACCATAGTAGTGTGATTGCCATGGTGATTACCAACACATAGGGCCAATGGGGAACAACATACTGAAGGTGAGTATGTGTGAGTGTACTGCTACTGATTTCATAGCACTGGCATATATGACTGCACACGTGGGTAAATGCCAGGTAAGTCATGTGCGATGTGTCACAGGCAATGTACATGCAAACAGGACAGGCAGTGACGTTCTGTCATGTAGAAACTTGACATACGTATAGTACGCTATGCAGATGTCACTAGGAGTCCATAGAAACTTTGTAACTCTGCATTGCAGGTGGAAGCAGTGTTCCAGGAAACCCCAAGCAAATGTGCATGCAAACAAAGCTACAGTAAGCAGGGCTGGAAGTAGTCCATTGTACAACAAAGAAGGGGTAACACTTACAGTAGGTAACAGTGCAAATATGTAGGCACTATCAACATGTACCCAGGAATGCACAGCTCAGATGTCCATGGTAGAACTGATATTATGTCATAGTTGATTGTGATTTGTATTACATTGGTACTGCATACATATCAACATGCGCAAACATCCACATTGCATAGTCATTGTGGGCAACTTGCCACCATTACTGTACATGTCCATCATTGCGTATCACTACTTGCATTAGCTTTTCCCCTGTGCTACCTATGTATGTGGCTATCTGTTGACATCCTTACCACCGGTATGCAATAATGTGCAGCTGTTACACTATGGTACTTACTATGGGTGTAGATAACAATTCAGGACAGTCATACAGTTACTGCATCAGGCATGCTGGGATATACACACAGTCATATCAGCACTCTGTACTGTTACCAACATGATACTAGTAATACACTTCTATGTAGTCACCCTGTGCATCAGCAACATGTTTACCTGTTCCTGCACTGATGTTGGAGATTGCAGGAGGTGGCACAGTTTCATCATATGCACAGGGTGTGAATTAGGTATGCCTTAGTCTGCCACTGGTACCACCAATTGACATGTGTGTGTATGTGTGTTGGTGAGGGACAACAGTACAGGGTGGGGCACTGTTGGTGCAGTGTGTGCGTGTATGTGGTAGCCCTAGGTGTTAACATTTCACATGTGTGTATGCATGCACACAGTTCCACCTCATGGCTGCCATATACTGGAGTTTGTGGACAGCCACAGACTGCACCTGGCAGGTCCTACAGATCAGTGTCTGTGGGCATGGACACGGCACCTGTGCCTGGCAGGGGTGCTATGGACCATATCCGGTACTAAGCCAGACTGGGTACTGTCATCAAAAGTGGGAGTGTGTTGACTGGACACAGATCCCTGTTGGGACTGTCCAGAGCCACGTGCACGTGGTCTCCTGGGGTGTTCCGATGACAGCACAGACCCAGCATTGCTGGGGCTGCTGCTGGCACTATGGGGGCATCCACAGGCCTGTTGTCGTCCGCGCCAACTGCCAGCTGCTGCTGTCGCTGGCATACGGCCATGTCGACGCCGCAACCATCCACCATTGCCCTGGCTCATGGACATGTGGTTGTGGAACTGCTGTAATATGTCTCCACAACATCTGTCTATGACATCGGTGAAATTACGGATAGCATCCGCGATGTCATGCATACTGTCAGTCATGGCTGTGCGACATGCTCTCAGCTCCCTTAGACCCTGTCTGGTGTACCTTTCCATACGCGACTGTGCCTGCATGACAGCTCAAAACATAGCTGAGGTTGACAGACCTCTTTCGGCACATCTGCCAGAGGCAGTACGCCCACGGATGCTCCCACGAGAACCCATGGGCAACTGTCTGTGTGGTACCATTGCAGGACCCTGCCCATGGCTGCTGTGTGGGGAAGCATGTGCCACAGATACCACATTACTCTGGTCAATGCCCACTGTATCCTGTCCATCACCTAGGGACAATGGTGACATAGGATGTACTGGCAGGATGACTGTGCGCAATGATGGGGTTGACAGCTGTGTACTGTCAACTGGCTGACCAATGACGGACCCTGACACACCTTCCTGTGCCATTACACAGATATCATCATTATCAGTACCTGTGGCACCAGATTCAGGTTCCCTGCTGAAGGACACCAGAGCAGCACCAGAACCTGTGGGAGGAAGACAGGAAACACAGTTTACAATGTCTACACAATGTTACCAGTGATGCACTAATGCACACATGCACACATGCACACGTGGACGCATGCACACATGCACACATGTACACATGCACATGTGGACACATGCACACATGCACACATGCACACATGCACACGTGGACACAGGCACACATGCACACATGCACACGTGGACACAGGCACACATGCACATGTGGACACGTGCACACGTGGGCACGTGTACACATGGACACATGCACACATGCACACGTGGACACAGGCACACATGCACACATGCACACATGCATACGTGGACACAGGCACACATGCACATGTGACACAGGCACACATGCACACATGCACACCCCGCAGTATACACACAGAGCACTACTGAGTTACACTTGTATTACTAGCACTATCAGGGCTATTATAGGTATTGTTAAAACACACACACCAGCATGGATGGGCTGCCTTGCTGTAACACCGGAGGGACCTGCAGAAATGAGGAGATTAATGTCAGTGGGAACAACTGTGCCATTGATACTGCATATGATACAGTGCAGTAGTACACCAGTTGCCTTTCACATGTCAGCTGCTGATATTGGCAATACCACACCTGCACAATTACATGCTATGTTGACAGCTACATACCATGGACACACCTTACACATGCATAAACTAACAGTGTACAGAACAGTCAAGTGTACATATGGCATATTACCTGCACGCTCCATGTCGTGTTGCTGTGTGGATCCAGTCTCCATCATGATGCAGGTGTGTTGCTGCTGATGTTCTGGGGCTGGAGCCACAACACTTAGGAGTAGCCCCTCCAGTCTGGTGATGGGGGGATGTGTGGCCACCCCACCTCCTGTGGCGACCTGTTGCCTGTGGATATCCGACGCACGCTGACGGACATTTCTGATTAAATCACTGCAGTGATGTCATACCTGCTCATATGTCCTATTATGCTTGCCAATGTCATTTACCCTACGGACAAGGTCTTGCCACAGTGCAGCCCTCTCCTGCTGATTCTGGCTGGTGCGGGAAAACAGTATGTCATAATCCCGCACCAGGCTCTGGTGTATCTCTTCATCTTCTGCAGCAGAGTAGGCAGGATTTCGCTGACGCACCATTTCCCTGGAATAGAACACAAACAGGATATCAGCAGACTATGTCAGCAATATATGGCACAGATACTATACATGATACTCAACTGTAATGACATACTACCACTCCCATATGTAGCACGTGTGTGTCTCTTGGTGGATACACAAGTAGATGGCCAGATATCAGTGCTCAGCCAACACCTGTGCAACAATACCTGCCACATTCCATACAACATAGTAGCATGCCCCATCAGACAGCACACTGAGACAGGTCCAATGCACAACCTCACTCTGGGGGTTCATTCCAAGGTACTGTATGTGGAACGCCATCCACTAGTGTGATCTGGACACAAATTACTCAGCCTGGATATACATATCCCACCACCACCACCACCAGCACAGTAGACTACTTTGATATATATATGTGATTAGACAGATATTCACTTGTTAGGACTGACATGGTATCCATGCAGCCAACTGGGCCAGTGGAAGTTACAACCCACACTGCTGACCCCTTTACGAATGCTTCCCATGAACATCCCAAAGAATGCATGGAACATGCACACACATTTCTAACCCAGACCCTATGCACAAAGGTTAGACATCCTGTCTGGTGGATCCCAGCCAAAGGCAGATTGTATAACGATAGAAGGAGGCTACTGCAGGACCGAGCAGATTCACATAAAGGGAAGGCATCTGTGGTCAGCACTGGTAATAAGCTACGGACTCTCATAACAACATCCACGGCCTACTCTGGGAGGGAAATGGCCACAAACACTATAGATAACCACAAGGCCTTCTTCAGTTATGTTAGACATATGGACCAAATGCCTCAGATATGCTCTGAGTTACTACACACCTACTTAACATTCACTGAACACACAGATATTGGCAACATTCTGGCAGACAGGTTCAGTGCATGTATCCCCCCTCCTTCTCCCCCACACTTAGAAATACTTATCACAGCTGAATGTAACCTCCTTATCATCTCAGATGTCCAGGTGAGGGCTGCCCTCAGCAAAGCAGAACACACAGCATCAATGTGACCTGATGGTATCCCTGGATGTGTGCTACGTGAACTCCAAGAGGACATACAACCGCATATAAGACTGATATTTAACCTTGGCTGTACTACGGGATATGTACCTGAACACTGGCATACAGCAACAGTGGTCCCACTCAACTAAGGAGGCACCTCTACTGACCCTGGGAACTACCGCCCCATAAGCTTAACCAGCCTGGTCTGCAAAGCTATGGAATGATTCAGTATGGGACGCATATACAGCGATATTGGGTACCTGCAGACACTTGATCTCACCCAGTTTGCCTTTGTGATGGGCTGATCCTGCCTTTTGAACCTGGTTGACCTTTCAAAACAGTCACTACAGCCATTGATGAGGGCAACGCAGTCCATACAGCCTACCTGGACTTGCCTAAGGCCTTCAACACAGTACTCCACTCAGGCATCATAGACAAGCTCATTAGCTTACATGTTCCTACATATGTCACACGATGGGTTGCACACTGGTTGACATACAGAATCCATAATATCGATATTGCGGGAGTCATGTCAGACTCAATGCCAGTCACATGTGGTATCCCACAGGGCTCTGTCCTAGGACCCCTCTTGTTTGGCATTTACTTCTCAGATGTGAAAGCAAACGTGCGGGTTGTGGATGACAAAGTTCCCAGATGACTGCAAACTAAGCGCCATAGTCGTTACACCAGCTGACACACACATCCTACAGACAGGCCTCACTGAAATGGAAAACTGGTGCCAGGATCATGGCCTAACACTGAATGACATGTAATGTATAGTCATCCCCTTTGGGTGGAACTACGTGCACACAACATATCACACGGACATACCTATAGATACAGACCTATGACACATATGGAGGGTTCACAGTATGTAAACTATTAACTTGTTGCTTTATATTACCTGTGTTTGTCATAGCTGGTTGCGTTACCGTTACTACAGCTTCCTGCTGCTGCTAGCCCAGCTTGGTACTGACACTGCTGACAGCTTCAACTTAGTTTGTGTAACGTGTGTTGTTGTTTGTATTCTTATTTTCTTTTTTCTTTTTTCTCTCTCTCTCTCTCTCTCTCTCTCTCTCTCTGTCTGCCTCCAGATGGTGCAATGAAAGTATTGCATAGTACAGGATGTTTTTGTAGGTATCTGCATAGGTCCATGTGATGGCCTCTGCACCAATTGTAAGCCAGCATTTGCTAATTGCATGCAGCCAGTTGTGTACTGATTGCAGTTTTCACTGTGATTTCAGGACAGTGCTATAAAAGGGTATGTGAGATAGGCGTTGCCCTTTCAGATTGTAAGGGCGGGGACCATGCTGGTATGCTGTGGACACTGTTCTGTGAGTGTAAAGGTTAGTATCTCTCTCATGATTCAGGCTGTGTTGTAGATTCACATTTCTCCATTCCTCTCTCCTGTTTCCTGTAGTAAGTGTGCATGCACACTGACACCTACAACTATATATATGTAAATATACATACATTTATATATGTACATTAACTGACATTATTACCTACTAGCTACCAACTAGCATGGCTGTTTCTGTTCACACACTACTATTATAGAAATCCACTAGATTTGACAGTAAGTATACATGGCATGCTTTGTGTACTACACATCCTATATTCCCTTTACATTCATTCCTACTATTGCATGATATATTTATTTTAGCACAATGTTCTTGTATAACAGTCATGGCTTAGTGGTAGGTCATGCAGACTACTCTTTCCAAGGTCCTGGGTTCGGGACTGACAGTGGGATTTTATTTGGCTTTTGAACTGACTACAGGACCTGTCAATCAGAGTGACTAAGGCACTTTTAAGCAGTTGTAACTGGGTTAGCGCTGGTTTGTGCGGAGCTCCCGCATGCGCACTGGTGTTCAGCTCCGGGCACACCCACTTAACAGTGCTTACTCTGGCGCACAACCGCGCTATTTTCTTTGAAAGAAATGAAAATGGGGAGACAGGAAAGTGGTGAAAAAGGGGTCACAAAGAGGGTAAGACAGTAGGGAAACAAGCTTGGGTTTTGCAGGATGGATGTAGGTAAGGCCCATAGCTGCCCATTTCTTCATCAGCAACAGCTGTGCATATGTTTGTAATTTGGTGTGACATTTGAAACCTTCCACCCCTGAGAGAGGTGTCAGGACAACAATAATACTTGTTGTACAGCCAATTGTAATTGATAGTTTCCATGGCAGCTATGTATGGGGCGTAATTTTTTTGTGGGTACAGAGTGCCCTTTTTTTTTTTTTTTCCAGGTGAGAGTGGTATGTCAGGTAAAGGAAGTCGGTATAGCTGGGGAGGTAGGTTGGGTAGGTCAACAGACAAGACAAACAAGACGCATACAGGGGCGGTGTATGACACGTGTGTGGGGGGTTACACAATTGACGGGGACGGATGTTTGGATATCCAGAGCCCATGAGCCCACAGATTGCAACAGTGGAACTGATATCCCCACCCATGGGCAGTTGCCACTGTTCCTTCACTGCCCAGGATGGGGCTGTGCTGGGGGCTGTGTAGGCCAGGCAACAGGCATGCCTGTAAGTTGTGCCACCTGTGCCTCAAGCTGGCGTAGGGGCCCAAGAACAGAGTCCCGGATCTCCCTACGCACCACAGTCCGGACGCTACGGAGGGTGAGTGGTGTTTCTCCTCTTGCCATACTTGCAGAGGGGGGACGGGACCCATCCCCTGCAGCACTTCCACCCACAGGTGGCACAGGGCCACCGGAGGAGGGTCCAGACTGGGCACTAGTGCCAGGTGCACTCGCCAGCTGAGGTGGGAGAGGTGGGTCCACCTTCCCTGTCGTCCTATGTTTTGCATTATGTCATGACAGTTTGGGTTAGTAACATACAATACCATTTGCAATTAGTTGTAACAGCATGCATTAGTATTCCCATTAACCAAACACCCAGATATTCACACCATTGAACAGCGAGCATAACACATGCATAATTTGAACAGCAATACACAGTCCAACAACATGCAGGGTTGATTGATGGCAACAGGCCATCAGGTTTGGATGTATGAACAGGGCAGATGCATCAATGTACATGCAAATATTTATAACCCAACAGGACAAATGTCCAGGGGTGTTAATTGCGATTGCACATACCAATTTCATGTGGAATGGATTATATGTGGTTATAGGGTGGGGTGAAGAAAATATTATTAACACCTTTGAATACCAATACATATGCTGTACATTTCTAATAGCTGCAGAGATATACACACTACTGTTCTAACTACAGTTGCCTATATGATAACTACTTCAATTTGGTGATAGGACTGTTACTGCTACATCGATATACATTTTATTGTTATTCATACACGTTCATATCTGGCTTTGTTCAGCTACATCATCCTGCTACATTTGCTTTATATAGCTATAGACAACTGTGGATGTTTGGTATTTCAGACAATCATACTATCTGCATATTGCAGACTGAGAGCAACATATCCAGATTTTGGGATACACATTCCAGCTGCAGCAACACTTTGAACACATTTCGCTGTTTGGTTCTGCTTGTCACATTCATTTCATTCTGTACTGACTGCAGTATACTTTATTCAGGGGTTATTACTACTTTATTGGTGGATTCATAACTCTTTCTCACACTCTCTCACTTGTTTTCATTTTACTATTCAGGATGGTACTTACTTCTAGGCTTTATTGACATGTTTTACCTGTAGTTATTACAATCCTTTCCAGCAGTCTCACTTCTGTCATGTTTCAGTATTTCAACAGGGATATATTTCACACATGTGATTTGCTCATCTTCTGCAGCTGTACTTTTCAGCCTGCTGCAGGTTGTGTACTATTATATTACAGGTGGAGCATCTTTATTTCATACTTTATTTCAGACATTTTCATTTTTCTGTTTGGATTACAGACTGCAACACACTTTTGTAATCATGCAATACTTGCAAACACTCTTACACTGTTACTTGCACATTTAATTACTTAGTGACTACACTGCACTCTTTTGCTAACTGTCATACTTTTATATTTCTTTACAGTTACTGGGAGAGGATTACTGACCTGCCTGGTGGCGCAACCGCACTAGCCTATCACCATAGGCTCTGCGGTTCGCAGAACGGACACCTGCAGCTGTAATATAAATGAAGTAATATTGGAATACACATATCCATAATATCAGCTAGTTTAATTTCTTACATACATAATTAAATGTAACTTACTCAGTAGTGGGGCATTGGGCATTTGCCAGGGCCTCCTGGATCCAAAGGTTCAATTGGTCCTGCTTACGTCTCTTCAGGTCCACATGGTGGTGATGGACCTGCTCACCAGTCCTTGGAATTCCTGTGGCACTGGTGAGATCATGAGCCAACCGGTCCCATGCCTCAGCCCTATATGCTCCCCACAGGACCTGGCCCTGCATGAGTTGGGCCTCATGATTGTGGACTAGGAGCCAGACCATATATCTGGACTCCTCAATGCCCCACCTCTGTGCTCGGAAGCAACTACCCTCACCTACTCCTGACATTCTGGCTGCAAGTTAGTTCTACAATAGTTTATGCTGTGTATTCCCGCCTATGGGGCTTATATATGCCGTTTTTCCTGCACGTATCTGTGATTGGCCATTTTGGAATTGTATCAACTTCACAAAACCTGCTTTGTCATGCTCCACTTTCTATTCATTCCTATATATTTGCTATTACTGCATTTCTAAGTACAGCTGTCATGGCTTAGTGGTTCAGTACCTTGACTATGGTGCATGGTATCCTGGGTTCAAACCTGGCCACTCTCAATGTTGCCCGTCAGTTAGCTTGTTGGCGCGGTGCACAGCTCTGCGCAAATGGGGTACCCTGGTTTACGCTTCATTTGGCTGTCAGCATGCAACTTACGCTCAGCTCAGCTAAGGGCACACAGTTTTAGCGTGTTAAACCACTGCTCACCTATGGGCACTCATTTTGCACCTGTTAAACCACTGCTCAGCTATGGGCGCTCATTTTGCACCTGTTAAACCACTGCTCACCTATGGGCACTCATTTTGCACCTGTTAAACCACTGTTCACCTACGGGCAGATGCACTCACCTTGTTAAACTGTAGCTCAGCTATAGGCACATCTGGCATTTTTTTCTTATTTTGTTATCTCATATTTCTTCAGAATAAATGGCCTTTTCATTACATTTTACATAAAATATAATTTTATATGTGTACATATATGTCAGGGACTTGTTTCGTGCTTATTTTACTAAAAATAAAAATTGATGCTGGGGGGGATAGAACCATGACTGCCTGCTCTTCAACCGATGTCTCTACCGCTACGCTGTTGCTTTTTGGTTTACTTTGCATAGTTAGTTCTTATATGCTTTTCCACTTACTGCTAACTGTGGCTGAGCTTCGGGCACGCCCGCGCAAACGAGCGCACTCACGGGCAAACATCTTTACAATTTAAAAAAAATATATAACATGTTAATTTATATATTTTATGTTCATAGTCTGTGGGGGCATGTGTTGTGTTGTGTTTATTCACATTTCCATGGACTCTGTCATGGGTGTTTACTTTGGGCACTTTTACTCTTCTGGGGGCGTGTCCGCTTGCAGGGCTCGGCCTACGGACACGCTCCCTACTGTCTTCCACGGACCGTGTTTGCCTTCGGTGTGATTCAGCATGCCCTCATGCATATGCATGACATGCTGACGTCACACCTTTTAATTGCAGCCTCCGTGTAAGCCTTGTATCTCTTACACGGAGGCTTCGTGAATCCTGCCCTCTATCTTTTTATTAATTTAGCTGCACAGTAGTATATCCTACTTACTTCTGTTATATTGCATGAATCTCTATTAACAGTCCTAATTACTGTACTCATTTGTTTTATCAAACTTCCAACTTTTGGCTTTTATTGACCTTCTTTAGTCTATTTTTTTCATCAATCTTACTATGTCCGTCCATCTCTATTACATCAAGCAACTCTTTGCTTAAATTATTTTCTTCTAAACTGAGGGCACATTCTTTGTTCTCCATTTCCTGTGAACATTCTATAGAAAATTCTACAGCATCTCCCTGTGTGACATTCTCTTCAGTTTCATCCTCTGTCATCCATTGCTTTTTCATATGGGAACTCACTGACTTATCACTCTACAACATTGACTGTGTCAGAGTTGACACCATTTCCTGTTTCTTTCCTTGCTGTGCAACTCCAACTGAACCTTTGTACTGGTTTCCTGAGGAAGTCTGCAAAGTATCATCATATGACAACTGATCAGATGTTTCCCGCTCCACTGGTATCTCCTTAATTTGGAGATCCATTGCGCTATACTGCTGTAATGTTATCAAAGTTAGGTTTTCTACACTAAATCCGTCACTTCGCTAGTAATCCATAACCTCAGTTTTTATTTCTTTAACTTCTCCATTGCTAATAGTGTTCTACTTTTTCTCTTTGTTTTCTTATTCTTTGTATTGTAAAATGTTCCATATCCGGATGCCTTTGCCTGTATTTCTCTTCAAATATCTTTGTTGTTGCTCTTTTTGCATTGATTACTTTTGTTTTCTTCTTTGCATATATATTGCACCATATTAAATCTCTTTCTCTTTCTCGTGTCTATATTTCTTCTTCAGATGTCTCCTGCTCCTCCTGTTTCTCCTTGCTTGGGGGGCTTGTTGTTACATCATGTTGTGATCTAACCTGTGTTAGATTTTCTACACTAAATCCTTCACTTTACAGGTATTCCATAACTTCAACTTCTATGTTTTTAACTTCTACTTTACTAATCTTCTGTCCCACATTCCTTCTTTGTAATATTATTTTTTGTATTGTAATGTTTTCCATATCTGGATGCCTTTGCCTGTATTTCTCTTTGAATAACTTTGGGACTGCGTTTTTTTTTGTATTGATTAGTTTGGCTTTCTCCTTTGCATAAATATTGCACCATATCAGCATAGCCAGCCTTAGGCATAGGCCAACTAGGCGGCCGCCTAGGGCACCACTGTAGCAGGGGCACTTTTCCAGTATTTATTTGGTGTAGGTAGACCAGGATGGGGGCACCTGGCTGGTGTCTCGGGGGGGGTGCCGTGGAGCCCTTTTGCCTAGGGTACCAGCTGACCAAAGGCTGCTGCTACATATCAGATTTGTCTTTCTTTACCATGCCCATATTTCTTTATTATACCTTTCAAAAGTCTCTAGATTTTTTTCTTTATATTTTCACACTTCCTCAGTGGTTTCTTTTTCCAAACAGATCAGGGTTTCTTGGTCTATGTAATGTTTTTCATAAATCTGTTGTATTAATGAACATAAATTTTTATGTGAAGCTTCTGGCAATTTTTCTTGTGCAAGTATTTTTCTTTCCTGTAGTTTCGGTCTTAATCTTTTTGTATATGTTCTCTCTGGAAACACTGGGCTTCTTATATAATCATAGCAATACATCATTTCTTTCTTATCCTCAGTAGTCCAATCTATCGTCTTCATGGCTCTTTTTTGGCATATCAGTTTTTGTGATTTTTGTGGACTACTACTTCCTTCTATAAAAGGGGGGGCATCTTCCCCTGGGCCTGGCCTAGCACCATTGTAGGAATGTTTTCTGACCCTGAGGATTCTACACTGTCATTTTTTCCAGTCCTGGCATCGTTGCATCTACCAAGATTGGGCACTTTTTATACTGGGTCTTGTGCATACAACTATCTTTTTTATTTTTTATTGTACTTCTGTCATTAATACATGCTATATAAAATACAGTCTATATATCAGTGTCATCTTAGTGAAATTTTTGTGAAAAACAGGGTGCACCTTGTCAAGGTACTCACCAAGATTTGAGGATGAATTCAGTTCCAGCAATACTACTCTCCTTTGCTTGCTGATTTATCATCTCTCCATTCAGACTGTGGTGTTGTCTGTGAATACTCTGAGGGGGCCTAGTGACGAGAGAAAGTTCAGAGTCTGAAGAGCCAGAATAAGAACCTTCATGTTCTAGACATTTATGCATTCTTATCTTGTGGGCATAGATATTGCAAAAGCAGGCTCCTGATACCAGATCTGAAACATCCATGTATAAGTCCTGAACTGGGGCAGGAACCAGAAAAGGAAATCCTGATTGAGGAAGATAGTACAGTTGTAATAGTAATCTTACCATAATAGCAGATGTTTGAATGATCACTGCTGTAGTAACCTTAGCTATATGGGTTATATCTTGATTTTACAATACTTCTAGAATCCAACCCTTTGCAAAATGCCATATATGAAGCCAATGCCCTGGTAGAGTGGGCCTTCACCCTGATGGGAGTAGTTTTGTTGGGGTGAGTATAGCACACGGTAATAGACTTAGACAACCATTTGGGAATAGTCTGTTTTGGGACAGATTTTCCCTTTTTATCTTTACAAGAAATTAATAATTGACCCAAAGATCAGAAAAAGTTAGTTCTGTCAAGATAGAACCTAAGTCATCTGTGGATATCCAGAATATGGAGTTCCCTTTCTCCCTCATTTTTAGGCTCAGGAAAGAAAATGTGGAGAAGGGTAGTTTGGCTTAAAGTGAACTTGGATATCACTTTAGGCATAAACAAAGGATTAGTTCTCAAAGAAGCCTTGTTTTTGTGGAAAATACTCTTCTTGAAGAGGACAGAATAATCACTAAAACAGTTTTCCTGCAACTATTTGAAATATCAGGAATGAATGGAGTGAGTCCACAAACACATAGACTGAATTGCCTAAAAACAGACATATATATATATATATATATATATATATATATGTATATATATATATATATATATATATATATATATATATATATATATATATATATATATATTAAGCATAGATTGCCATTTCTCAGAATATTCTTTTTTCTCTGAAGTATGGAAATCTTGGAGTTGTTATATATAAGTTTTGGGGGTGTGGGGCACTTCACCCTCTTTGAGATTTGCTCTTTTTCTGAGTTTACAGTCTTTTTTTTCAACTTGTCTACAGTCAGCAAGGACCTCAAGTCAGTCAGATTAGCTGGTTCAAATGGAGCAAGTGTTAGAGTCTTTCACACAAAATTAAGATCCCATAGAGGGGTCTTCTGTTTTCTTGCAGGCCTTTTATGCAAAACCCCTTTGAAAAACATTTTAATGTGAGAATGCATTGCAAGAGGAAGCTCCATGGGCAGACATGCTGAAAAGGCCGATAAATGACACTTGATGTAGAGGTAATGCAGGTCATAGTAAAGTAACAATCGCAAATATTGTAAAACCAGATAACAACTAGCCCTGAATATGTGCTGGCTATGTTGCTAACACAATTTCCATTTGTTAATATATCATTTTGTAGTAGCAAGCTTTCTTGCATCCATTAGAACCTGCTGCACATTCTCACTAAGCAGGTACCTAAAGAGAATTAGGACCCTATCATGCAGGCAGTCAGTTGAAGTTGTTTAGGGTCACGGTGTATGAAACACCCCTGATCTTATGTAAGTAGATCCAGATTCTGAGGAAGCTTGTGGAAATTGCCCATGGCCATTTCCAAAGAAAGGAGAAATGAAAATTATGTACTTACCATAGCAATAGATCTGTGTGCTCTAATTTTTGTCCAGTACAACATTTGGGTTTTCAGATCCAACCAGATTCTACCTCAATTCTTCTTTTGAAGCTTTGGATCCTTGGTACTGACTCCTCCCTTACCTGTAATTCCCTTCACTCCACCTTAGTACTTCAGATGAAGTTTGCCAGATATATCAGCTGACTTTCATACATAACCATAAGAATACAGAATGCAAATTATCTAAGAAATAAAAAAAGTTGCAGCGTAGAGAGTTAACAGGCAGGTGAAGTCTACCCAGCCACCAAGAAATGTCAATTGAGAATACTGGAAAGGAGAAGGAAAGATGGAGTGTTGAACTGGACAACATGGATCCATTGTTATGGTAAGCACATAACTTTCATATCTAATGTTGCCTATTTTTGTTTAATTCAACCTTTGGGACAAATTCCCAAGAAGCCAAATACCTGGGTGGTATCAAGGAAGGACATTCCTGAGGAGGGTGGAACCAAAGGAAGTTCTTGATCTAGATTATAAATCCAATTTGTAATGAGACACAAAAGTTTGAATCATAGACCATGTTGTTGCTGCTGCACAAATATCATTAGTTAATTTACCGTTCAGAAAAGTTGTAAAGTAACTACCATCCTTGCAGAATGAGGTTTGTGTTTTGTACATAAATATAGGCCTATTTTAATGTAGACAAAGGAATTACACTCTGACAACTACCTTCAAAGGATAACCTTGAAGAACCCTTACCCACGTTTGCCCTGGAGAAAGCTTCAAATAGTTGGTCTGACTTTCTGAAGTCCTTTGTTCTAAGAAGATAGAACCTGAGTTGACAATGAACATCTAGTATGTGTAGTATATACTCATCTTGTATGGGTATCTTGGGAAGAATACTGGTAGGTCAATAAACAGATTCAGATTTGCTTCCGATGTCACTTTATGGAGAAAGGACATGTTAGTTCTTATTATAACCTTGTCTTTGTGGAAAACTAATTAGGGGGTTTACAAGAAAGGACTTTTAGCTCAGAGATTCACCTTGCTTAAGTGAATGCAACTAATAAAATTGCCTTCCAAGTAAAAATTTTAAGTCTGCAGAAGCTGCTGGTTCAAAGGGGGTGAGTTAAGGTTTGTATCAAAATTATGAAATCTCGGGGGGAGTGGGATCCCTAATTTGGGGTCTTATCAAATCAAGAAGATTACTTTAAGGAGGGCTTTCTAAATTTTCACCAATGCTAAAGCAGTATCATTTTGTCCATCATGAAAATTGAAAATAGCAATTTGTACTTTGATCATGGAAAAACTAAATCCACTGTGAACATTTTGTGGCAAATTTGTAAAACAGAAGGGAAAGGTGCTGAGAAAGAGTCCAAGCCTTTTGACAAGGCCCAAATGAAAAACTTTTCTATTTACTTTGGTAAATCTTCTTGGTAGATTGTTTTTGAGAAACTGAGATCATGTGGACCACTAAAGCAGAAAACCTGGTATTTCTGGCTATAGTTAGAACAGGAGGCACTAAGCGGTCAGTTTCATGGGCTTTTTGTCCACAAGAGCCATTCTGGATGGATGACTTAAAAGATTTGGACAGTGATTCAACAACCACGGAGGATGTAGTACATGAGGCCACAGGAAGGGAAACCAAACCCGCTGGGGCCCAAAGCAAGTAATGAGGAACACTCTGGTCTTGCACCTTCTGACTTCTGAATAAATTTGGTTATGGGCGTATTGGAAGAAAGTCAGAGTGGAGACCTGCAGATCAGTTGTGGACTACAGCATCACTCAATTATTGCTCCTGTGCGGAGATCAGGGCAAAGTAACCACTGCACATGTTCAAGAAGGATTTGAAAGGGTTGCAGCAAGGCTGGCCCCAGCAGCTGAAGATCTGAGTTGTCACTGCTTGGTTGAAGGATCACTCATGAGTCATTAGAATCAGCCTGCTCACTTTGTCTGCTAGTACACTGGACATTCCCAGGATGTGCATTACTTATAGAAAATGATACCTCTCCCATTGCCACACTCTCTTGGCCTCTCAGCAAACAGGGTATGATTGGGTTTCCCCTGTTTGTTGATATACCAGACTATCACCATGTTGTCTCTCTGGACAAAAATCCCAACCTTATGGAGGATGTCCTGAAAAGCCCACAACACTAGAAGGACTACCCTCTTCAACAAGAAATTGATGTGAAGTTTGGCCTTTAGATGTGACCAAGAGTCTTGGACTGTCCTCCCCTTGAAGTGCCTCAACCCACACCAGAAGAGAGGCATCCATGGTGACTATGACTAATGGCTGTGCCTGACAAAAGGGTCAGCCTTCTGCTACTGATGGAGAAGCAATCTACCAACAGATGTGATTCTTGCTTACGTACATTATACTAATCCTGGAGTTGAGAGACTGAATGCTCTGAGACCATTGAACTGAAAGAGTCCACTAAAGAACTCTTATGTGGAATCTGGATAGGGGTACGACAATAACTGTCAAAGCCATTAGATCTAATAGATGAAGTGTTAACCTTGTTAGAGGAGAAGGATGTTGGATGAGCTGAGTGGCAACTAGATAT